>NC_029781.3:76891424-76922344 GCF_000817695.3 Arachis duranensis | reverse complement strand
CCCGGTTCTCATACCATATGTTGTCGTTATTTTTTAGATGCAAGCCGCAACCCACCTCGGTGAGTTTTGTGGATGATGATAGAGCGAAGGATGGCTTGATGTTTTACTTTTGTTTTACTATTGTAGTTGAACTCTCACTTTTGTATACTGTTGCCTTTGAGGATTTTTACTTTGAAAACTTTGAGAGACAGGATGTAGCCATTTTATTATCAAAAGCTCTATTGTATCTTTGAAACTAGCAGGCCTAAACTCTGCGGGTAGTGACTAGTTTTTTTTTTTACTATTATGTGTGTGTGTGTGTGTGTATAACTTGTTTAACTATTACCTTACATATCTTGGAGCTTGTACAAGATTTTATGTATTTTGTTCTTAACTGTGTCAATGCGCTTTAGCTATCGTGTGTGAATGCTTCGCGTTTTGTATTTCTGAGTTATTCTTTGATTCATCGGGATTCTAATCTTAACACTCCTTGATTATATATTATTTTATGAGCTTTAGTCCTATTGTGATGCTTTATCGCCTTTACTTTACGACTATAGGGTAAAGTTTAGCGTGATAGGTATTACACTCTGGCCCAAAATCACCAATACTCATTATCACCATCATTATACACCACATTCATTTATATACCATATCAAATCTTCCTTCAATTAATCATACATATTACACACATTCAAACCACCAAATCATGCAATTTAAACTTATCTTAGGGCCATTAGTCTAAATTTCACACAACATTACATATTATCTAGGAAAAATCGACACCATATCTTAGCCGATTCTCTCTGTACAAAATACCAAAAAAACCTTCTTTTCTACAAGTTTTTCAAGCCTCCAATTTCAACAAGCTCCGGCCACTAATACTCAAACCCAAGCACTCTAATGCCAAATTCAAACTCCAAACAACATCAATTTAATCTAATTCCATGCAATATACCCAAAATCAATACTAGGGCTAATAACTTCCATAAACCACAAGAGTTTATTGAATCCTTACCTTATCCAAAGATGTTATCTCTTTCTATATATCCCTATATAATTATTTAAAAATTTACTTCTCATACAATTAGAAGTAAACTCTTATGGATATTCATAGTTGAAAAAGTTCTTTCAATTAATGCAGTTGCTATAAAAAAAATTAAAGCTAATATAAAAAAAAAATATAATACTCTTTTGAGTCGATCCTTAAAAAAAACATAAATTTTATATAAATTAAGAATTGATAATTTTAATAGACATGTACTATAAAATTTTTAAATTAACTATTAAGTATCAAAAATTGAATAAAAAATAATTATGAAGTTAAACTCTATAATTTAATAAAAACAAATAAATATTATTATTATATATTATTCAAAAAATTTTAAAAATTGAAGTGGGACACTTGGCCCCACACTAATAATACATGTATATCCGTCCCTGGCCTCTACATTTCTATTGATTGTTTCACCATATCTCAAAGCCCAACAAAATTTGCTATCTTGTCTACCAATGGTTAGTGGAGAATGAAAAAAAGTAGATAAAAGCTTGTGTAGAATTTTTAGTTCCAAAATATCTCAAATTAAGTTTCGATAATTAAAAAAATAGATATAATTTAATTTTTTTAATGTGTTATCTAATATTTGTTCAAGTGTACTAAGAAATAACTTGAGAAATATAAGCAAATTAGATAACTTCTGAACCTAAAAAAGTTTAAACAATAACAATACAACTTCAAAAGCTGAACTAAGTAAACTGGCTATGTCAGGAAGCTATGTAACTAACTCAGAAAAAATATAACACACCTCAAAGAATATTGTATTATCCCTTAGTGAAAAACAGATGAGGGTGCGAAGTTGCTGATCTTAGAAAGTCATAAATAAAATAGTTTATTTTGACTTCAACATTTGAATTTGATCGTACTCAACAAGAAAAATAGTTTCAAAGAAGCTTCTTATCTCATCTGCTCAAAGAACACTACAAAGCTTTTAAAAAATGATAAAAAAAAATACTGACAGGAATAAAAGGCACATCACCTTTCACACATCTCTATAGATATACAAGGACAATGACTAATTAAAAGAGGTTTCTAACTACTCATTTTGTCTCAGGACTATATAATAAATATATCTTTAAAACCTCTACAAGATGAAGAAGATTTCTGAGAAGACCACCTACAGAAAAATTTTATTGTAAATCGATTTCTCATCTTCACTCGATAAGTTTTAGACTTATGAAAGTTTAGAAACCTCAGTTGTAGCCTAAATTTGTATTATATAGCAGTTATAGATTACTCTTGTGTTGATCTAAGATAGCTCTATTGAGTATAGATAATCTGTTAGGCTACATCTTAGAATATATAGGATAGAATTTGTATATGAAGTTGTGAAGTTGAAAATTTTCACCATGCATCTGCATTACCGTGAGTACCAATACTCATCAATATCTGAAATATGTTAACCCTTCATAGCTAATATCTTAAAACTATCTCAGGAACTTGGGAAAGGATTTGTCAACTCAGTTATATATAAAAGTTGAGAACATCTTTTTAGTTGGTTTACATTACGAGTCTATAGACTCTACAATTATTTAATAATTTAGACATTTACTTATCCTTACTCATGAGAAGACTTAAATTAAAGAAAGAATATCTAAGGTTTTTAAACCATCTCCATTAGGAAACTCATCCCAGTTTATAATCCATCTGTCATAAAAAGTAACTCCACATCAACTTTTGTGTCATAAATAGTAAATAGGAACTCAAAACATCTCCCTCTTCTCCATTAGGAGGAACTAACTTTAGTCCCTATTGTGGTCCCACTTAATTAATTAATTAAAATACTTAATTAATTAATTAATTAATTAATTAAAATGCTTAAAATTAATGTAATTAATTTTTTTCAATAATATTATTTAAATTTATAAGTTTAAAAATAATTTACTATTAAAAGATATTAATATTAAATAAATTCATATATAATAATAATACACAATATATAATTTGGGGTTACACTAATTTGTAACATTACTTAATACAAAGAAAAACATAATTAAACTTTATAGTTGACGACAAGCATTGTGAAATTGCGATATATGTTCAATTAAGTCTTCTTTCAATTGTCTATGCTGCTGCATATTTTGAAATTGGACATTTCTTTGGAGAAATTAATGGTATGGTGCGAAATCTTCTTCTCCCAGCTGAGGTTGTGAGAATAGAAGTGTATCTAAGTGGTGTATATAGAGTAACAAAATATTAATTTATTAATAATAACGGTAACATAATAACGGCTAGTTTTGCAACAGCTAATTTTGCAACGGCTAATTTAATATAATAATATAAATTATTATATAAATAAAAATTTAATCATTTAATTAATTAATTATTATAATTATTAGTAAATTAAATACGATTTAATTATTTAATATAATTAATCATATTTAATTTATTAATAATTATAATAACTAATTAATTATGTAAAGTATACTATATATATATATATATATCTTGTTGTATAAAAAATTTGACTCTAACAAAAGATAAAAACTAACGTGATAAACAATTTTGTAAAACTAACTGAATGGTTAATAAATAAATAACACCGGAAGACTACGTACGGCGTATGCATGCAGCATGCTCCTCCTCGCTCGGAGACAAGACGACCACAAATATTAACAAAAATAAAAGACAGAATAATGAGCTCTTTGCTTAATTATTCATTCTATGTTGTGGTGTGAGTGTCGTTTCCAAGCACATACATCCTTTCTTTCTTTTTGTTCACATTCTTCTCATCATATATACATATGTTTATGGCACTTTGCATGCCATGCATTTTTCTTCCAGACCCTAATAATATACCTTCCCATTTCTATTAATTACCATCATCTTTTATAAGTTTAAAATTTTAACTTATAAATTTATTAAAAAAAAATAGATCAAATCATAATTAGGTCTAAAACAAATAAAATAAAATAAACATAAAATAACTAACCAAAATAATCATAAAATAAATATTAAAAAAGTAATACTTATTTAATTTATCTTGACTAACAAGAGTTTTCAATACATTTTGTAAATAGTAAAATGTTTGATTTTTATTTTTTAGTTGTTGTTCTTGTAATTAGATCAATTGACATTTCTTGAACAGGTGCTCTTAGGAGGAACTAACTTTAGTCCTAGTTGGTCCATTTAATTAATTAATTAAAATACTTGTAATTAATATAATTAATTTTTTTAATAATGTAATTTAAATATTTAAATTTAAAAATAATTCACTATTAAAAGATATTAATATTAAATAAATTCATATATAATAATAATACACAATATATAATTCGGGGTTACACTAATTTGTAAAATTACTTAATACAAAGAAAAACATAATTAAACTCTATAGTTGACGACAAGCATTGTGAAATTGCCATATGTGTTCAATCAAGTCCTCCTTCAATTGTCTATGCTGCTGCCTATTTCGAACTTGGGCATTTCTTTGGAGAAATTGATGGTATTGTGCAAAATCTTCCTCTCCCAGCTGAGGTTGTGATAAGCCATTTTCAACATCATCATACTCTAAGCCTTGAGTAAAATTTCCTGCATAACTGTCTCTTTCATCCTCAACAATCATATTATGCAATATAATACAAGCTCTCATTATGTTGGCAAGCTTCTTCTTTTCCCAAAAACAAGCTGGACCACGTATAATTGCAAAGCGTGCTTGCAACACTCCAAATGCTTGTTCCACATCTTTTCTTTGTCCTTCTTGGTATTGTGCAAATAACTTGCGTTTCTCACCTTGTGGCTTTGAGATTGATTTGACAAATGTGGCCCATTCAGGATAAATACCATCTGCTAAATAGTATCCCATTGTATAATTATTATTACCATTAATAGTATAATTTACCTCCGGAGCACGGTCATTCAGAATATCATCAAACACTGGAGAACGATCTAACACGTTGATATCATTATTTGAACCAGAAACTCCAATGAACGCATGCCATATCCAAAGGTCTGAAGATGCTACAACCTCAAGTACTATGGTTGCAACCCCACGATAACCACTCATGTACATACCTTTCCACGCCTTTGGACAATTTTTCCATTGCCAATGCATGCAGTCAATGCTACCCAACATGCCAGGAAAGCCACGACCTTCCGTCATTTGTAGCAGGCGTTGTACGTCATTTGGATTGGATTTTCGCAAGTATTCATCTTAAAACACAGAAATGACACCTTCAACAAATTTTCCAAGCATTCAATTGTAGTGTTCTCGCCTATGTGCACATAATCATCAACAGCATCAGCTGCTACGCCATATGCTAACATCCGTATCGCAGCGGTACATTTTTGAAGTGGTGACAAGCCTCTTCTTCTAGTTGCATCAAGCCTCTGTTGGAAATACGGATAGACGTTTGAGAGAGCATCTACTATCCGAAGGAACACATCTCTTCTACAAAGTAATCTTGGAAAAGGCGATCATGTCCTGATTTTCGATCTTTGTTGATCCATCTACGAGTAATCGGGATAGGGCTTCTATTGATATCTTCTTCTTCTGAATCTTCGAGTAAATACTCATCGATCCAATTATCTATGAGTGTGTTATCTTGCCATCTTCTTTTGCCATACAAAGTCTCATTAAATATATCATCAAAATTTCTAACCATATGGAGAAATGTAATTTTTAGTTCTCTGTCGAGGTGAGAAACAAAAGTTGAAGTGGAGTTGTGGAGTCATTGGTAGTTGATATTTATAAGTGTGTCTGCAATAAGTACCTTAACAGCTAGTTTTGTAATGGCTAGTTTTGCAACGGCTACTTTTGCAACGGCTAGTTTTCCTTAACGGCTACTTAATGGCTAGTTTTGCAACGGCTACTTAACGGCTAGTTTTGCAACGGTCACTTTTATGAACAATAACAGCACAATAATATTGACTAATTTAAAAACTTACATCAGAAATAAATAAAACAAACTACATCACATACCAGTAATACGCAATAAATAAATAAGAACATCCTACATAACTCTACGAATACAAGGAACCATTAAATAAACCACTTGGCCATTATTTTCTCACATGCAATCTCATGAAGAGCTCATCGTTTCTCACTCATTGTAGACGTGTCAGCATTAAGTATTTGCACATCCATTTCCCTTTCTTTTGCTTTTATCTCCATTTCTTTAATATACCTCTGAGTTTGTAATTCTTGTTCTTTCATTGCCGCTTGAATTTGTAACTCCTTCTCTTTGATTGCCATAATCTTTGTTCTATGTTATTTCTCCTCTTCTCTTTCTTTTTCCCTTTTCATTAGTTCCTTTGCTCTAACATTCTTAATATCTTCCATGAGAGATAATTTTTTGACAACCGATGATTTTCTTTCGCTAAAATCTTCAGACATCTGTGCTTTTTTCTTACCTCTTCGCTTGCTCTTCTTTAATCCTTGTGGGCGAACGGGAGAGTCCACACCGGGTTCGTCAGCCAACGGTGATTCTGGGTTTGATGAGGATGAGTATGCTCCAGTTGCACTAACCTTGGTTCTCTTTGAGCCGCCACTCTGTGTAGGTAGTTGGCTTCTTCATTTTTGCTCCAACCAAAGCATGTTCCAATGCCTCTCAAAAGTAAACTTTTGACAATAATTTGTGGAATAAAGTTTATAAGCCAACTCCTTTATATCATCAGCGTTCGAACCACTCCTTATGTTTCGACTAGCTTGATCGTAGCAACCAGCAAATTGTGCAACAGCCTTGTTGATCTTATACCATCGTTTCTTACATGCAACTATCCCCCTTGTCATGTCGGTGCAAAATTCTACCCGGTAGCTATGAATTCGACTCCAAAATATTTTTCCCTTTTGATTGGTACCAACTACAGGGTCAGTTGAAACATTTAACCATCCACTGATCAGCATCTCATCCTCTTTCCAATGCCAGTGTTGAATACTATCTTGCCTCTGATCTTCAATATCATCATCATTAAGGTCGATAGCATCTAATCCACGAGGGTTGGCAAAATCTGAATATTACGAATTTGGACAAGATTGTATAGGAGTCTGAGAGGATGGGTTAGAAGAGCCACCAACACCAGATGAGTTATGTCTTGATGCACTGAATTGAGTTGGAAACAGCAAGGAAGTTGGAGTAACATTTTTGATAAAGGGGTTAAATATGGACGAAAATGGAAAATGAGATGTTTGTGAATTTTGATTTTGCGGTTGGAATATAGAAAACTGATTATTATAAGGAGTTTGAAAATTGAAATTAGAAATATTTTGTGGATTTGGATTTTGAAATGAATTTGGTAGTATGAAGTTTTGATTTGGAACTTGAGAGTTTGAGGTTTGAGATTGTTGGGTATTTGGAATTTGAGGAAAGTTTTGTAAGTAATTGAAGTAGAAATTTAATTATTTAATTTATTTAATTATTATAATTATTAATAAATTAATTATAATTTAATTACTTAATTAATTATTAGTTAATTAATTAATATAAATTATTAATTAAATAAAAATATCAATATTTAATTTAATTAGTCATTATAATTATTATTAAATTAATTATTATTTAATTATATAATATAATTATTTAATTAATTAATATAATTATTTAATTAATTAATATTGTATATAATTATTTATTTTTTATTTAGTTGTCACTTCGCAATTGTATATTGATTAATGGGAGTCCCCATTTAGAGGGACTCCCTCTTCTCTTTTTCTTCTTGAAAAAAGTGAAGAAATTCACTTTAGTTCCCTCCAACGGTCCAATTTCTTTTTTCTCTGACTAAATAGTAATCGGGCTTCTCTATTGGAGATGCTTTTAAAGATAGTTTGTGGTTGGATCAAAGTCTTATATGATGAGAATATCAAGAGAATATCCAAAAAAATTTAGTTGTTAAGGTAACCAATCCAGCAACTTTTTAGCTTGAGAAGCTTTGAAGCAATAATATTTAAAGTTCATAGATGCGGAGTATTCAATCCAAGTCCTTCCTAAGAAAATTCGTAAAATAAGGTAAAGTATAGTTTTGTCTTTAAAATTTGTTAAAAATTTAAAAAATGTCCATAAATTTTATTTTATTTTAATTTTATCTTAAAAATTTTTAATTTGTATTAAATATATATCTTTAAAGACTAATTTTTTAAGAAACTTTAGGACTAATTTAGCAATCATTTTACAAGA
Source organism: Arachis duranensis (assembly GCF_000817695.3). Lineage (NCBI taxonomy): Eukaryota > Viridiplantae > Streptophyta > Magnoliopsida > Fabales > Fabaceae > Arachis > Arachis duranensis. The sequence continues at coordinate 76,914,196 of NC_029781.3, read as the reverse complement.
ACAACTTTTAACACAAGCAAATTAGACATAGTTGTCATGCATTATTGCTAGATTAATCTTTAACTTTTTGAAAATTTAGCTATCAAAGAATATATTTGCTAATGTAATTAAAAATATCATAGATAAAATTAAAATAAAATAAAACTTAAGAATATATGTAAAATTTTTAACAAACTTTAAAAATAAAAAATATCTTTATTCTAGTATAATATTTAAATTTCTTAAATTGAATTACAATTTAATGTGAGTCACTTTGTAGTCTTATAAATGCTTGAAAAAATAATATCTATAATTCTTAAATTGTACGATACAATCTGAGTCAAAGGTGCGATCTTAAATGACTCCATAAAAATAATAACCTTCGTATATTCATTCTAATAGTAGAAGTTTTAATGACTCTTGAACACTGTATTATAGGCATTTTAACCGAGCTAATATACGTCCTTTATATACTCCTTATATTCTATGCTTTACATCTATGTTAGTTAAGAGATTCTCAGTTATGTTTATTTCACGATCTGCCAAGACCTCATATTCTTCTCTAACCAAATTGAAATCCTCAAAGGATATTAAAAACTATCTTATAATTTGAAGCATTTTATATAGTATTTTTGGAATGTATATTAATATATTATTTAAAATAAGATAAATTTTACTCAATTCTCTTTAAAATAAAGAATAAATTATTCTCTTGTGACATATCTTTAATAATTATTAGATAAAATGAGTTGAGTTATTGTAGTTAATATTAACTCTGAATTTAACCTAAGTTATAGTAATCTAACTAGTTAATTAACCAAGGTATAACTTTTTTATAATTTATAAAAATTACTAGAAAATTACATTTTGTAATTTTAATCACACAATAAAAAAATTTCAAAAAATGAAAAAAAAATAAAACATTTGATGCCTCTTTAAGGTTGAAAATCAGTAAAAATTCTATTTGTGTCATTCTATCTTAAGACCAAGAAATAAAATTATTGTACTCTCTGTACCAGATAATTTATGGTTCAATATTATTAACTATCTTTTTCATATGTATATATTTATCAATCACCCCTCAGACGGCTTCTTCTCCAAACACCTACCATATATACAAAGAAAAAATTGATCACCATCGTCTCTTTTTTCCTTTTTTTAAACTCCTTTGATTCTTTCGTGGTATTATATATGTACATATAATCCCTTCTCTCTCTAATTTATCAAGAGAGAATTTTTAAGAATTTTTTATGTCTAATAATTTTTATAATTTGCAAAAAAGAAATATCATGGTTAATTAATTAGGTAATCAAAACTTAGATTAAATTAAAAATCAAAGTTAATTATGATAAACCAACCAATTTTATATAATAATCACTAAATATATTATAAAGAGTAATTTATCATTTATTTTAGAGAAGATTGGATAGAATTCACCTTAAAATAGTTATTTTTTAAATAATCATATTTGCTCTTTTAACTCTAAAAGGGATTTTAAATCAATATGTTAAAGAATTTCTAGAACTTAATTTAACATTTTTTACTGCATACATACAAGTCCAAAAATTTGGAAAGCATTCGTAGTTCACGATGACTGTGTCCAGAATTAGGATACCATACTATATTTTGCAAGGATGATGGTGGTGCTACCAAGAATGTCCTTTGGTTGGTGAAATGATAGTGAAGGAATTGGAAGGTGATATGATTGACCTGAAAATGTTGCATTTGATGATTCAAATTGTTGACCAAACCTAATGACAAAACAAGCGAGTTGAATTGTTAAATTTATCACATCTCATAAATCTTCTTCTTGATCAATAGGCATAGAGGATTGAGATAAATTGGCTAATGGAATTGCTTGAGATGGTTTCTTGAATCGATTGAACATATCTTCATATGCTACCAAGTATGATTCTATTTCCAACTACTATAAACTTACCCATTTTTTTGCTGCCAATAAAACCTGATACTCCTCAGTGAGCTCATGAAGAATAGTTTGAATTTATTCATCTTGAGAAAATGGTGCTTCTAATACAATTAAAGAATCTACTAATTGTCTGATTCTTGCAAGATCTTAGACTTTAAGAATAGTATCCCATGTCTAATAAAAAAATTTGCAGGACATAACACTGTTTTTAAAAGTTGTGTCCATAGATGCTAATAGCCAAGTCATAAGTGATTTGTTTAAGTTTTCTTTTTTAAAGGTTTTTTATTTTGTCTTTGTTGGCTTTGCTGGATCTTTAGAATTCACTGTTTATACAGGGAGCTTTCTTTCTTGAAGTGTGTCCTTCAAGATTCTAACTTTCCACTGTGATGATTGTAGTTTGTTTCCATCAAGCTTATCTAAAATGCCTGGTAAGAGATATTAAAATTAGTGACTTGGTATGTATGTACAAGCTAGTGACTTGGTAACTCCTTGTGCAACTGAATTGATAACAGAATTTCAGTTACACTCTAATTACATAAAAGATAAGTTAGGCTAAATTTTGTCGCTAAATTTTTGGTTTATGAATAAAATGAACTTATACTATCCAGAATAACCATCCGAATACCAGAGATAACCATCCGGATCACAGGGATAATAAACATCTCATGTTATAAAAAGCTAATTTTGGATTTACCAAGGTTCGAACTCTTGACTTTCCAGATCTGAAACTCTAATACCATGTCCTAAAACCACTCATCCCAAAAGCATAACCTAATAGGACAATTTTAACACTAATAATCATATCTCTTTTTTAAATTGTTTTTCTTCCATGCATTCATTTTCCACTCTCTCACAAACCTAAAAGTTAGGCTGCGGAAGCTTCTTGATTATTGTGTTCTGTGGCTCCTAACACATGATTGATAACTTTTTTATAGCGTAGGGCACTTTCTAGGGTGTAGCATAACGAAATAATGGAAAATATTTCAATTCCTTATTTGTAACCTAACAGATAGAGATTATTGCTGCATTTTTTGTTGACATTTCTATGTCTTATATGTTCTACCAGATTATAAAATTCACGGATTATGACTGCTCACAAGTGATTATTATCCACTAAATTATCGTTATCATGTCATTAGATACTTATATTTAATAACTAATTTTATTATACAAATAGCATTTTGATATATACGCAGTGTTTCATTTTACTTTCATGCATACTACATCTTCATTCTTAGTTCCACTGTATATGATGAGACTTGACTTGATTAATTAAATTTAGTATATATCTCAACACCTTATAACTGATCCAATTAAAAGGTATAATTGACTGCTCTTTCCACATTGTTAATTGATTGAAATATTATTAACAATTTTTTAATCACGCCAAGCCACATATTAAACTCTGTTATACCTATTCTTTTCAATTTACATTAAATTAATAATATTATTCTTCTTGATGAGAACAAAACCATATATAATAATTAAAACAGTGATCTTGATATCAGATGAAACGAATTTATTCTGTGGATGGAACTCGATGGAAGCTAAGAAATATAAGTTTGATATTTTGCATGAGGAAGAAGCCGGGTACACATCCTAATTCCTAAGTATATACGTACAAAGTTCAAAAGGATAATATATTGAAAGTTATTTACATTTTGTACATATTATAATTAATTAATTTATCACCGAGGACGGTGATTTTTCGATCTTCTACCAAAAATGGAAAAGGGAAGAAAAGAAAATTAAATATTTAATTATGAATGGGAGGGTTCTTCCCTGCAGGAGTGTAGTCCATAGTAGCTAATTCATGAACCTCTTGTTTTGGGTCAAACACATTGCTGTTGACCTTCTTATTATCAATATTCTCAGATAATAATGATGATTTCACTGTCTCGCGCAAACTTCTTGCAGCTGCATCAACACAAAACAACGCACAAGCTAATAAGTAGTCATCTATCTTCAGTTAATTATGTACTCACTTTAATATTATTTAAAAAAACACTTCTTCCTATTAGCTTAATTTAAAAGAAAAAATTTAATAACATGTTATCAGAGATTTATATGTCTCCTCCATCTTATTCACTTAAGCTTTTGAAAAAAAGTAATTTTATAACATAATATAAAATCTCCAAAAAAAGAATTTTAGTAAAAGACAATAAATAAAAAATTATGTAAAAAATTTACATAAATTCATAAAAAACTATTTTATAAGGACATATTAAAAATATGAATTATGCTACGTGTACTAAAATCAGACACTAATATAAAATACTTGCTAAAATGCAAATATATATTAAAAATAAATTAAACTACATATATATTTATCTACAAATATATTAGTGGCTGATTTTAGTGGCTAATTTTGATGTACAAATAGCATTTTTGTAAAAATATACTCATTCATTTGTTTTTTTCTATCGAAAGTCTCTAGAAGAAGTATAGTTATTAAATTGGAGAGAGGATTTAATCAAAGTATATAAATAGTGAGAGAGAACGAAATAATAAGCTCACCTGTAGCTGTAGTGGTAATGAAGCACAAGAATAGAAAAGCAACAAGAAGAAGACGAAGGCGTTTGCTTGGTAACGTAGCCATCTTATATATTTAATTTGATATATTTGGTGTGGTGGGAAGGAGGAGTGAATGAAGGAAATGAAGGAAGCATTTGGGTGCGTAAGAATTCATCTGAGGAGGAGAGTGGACGCAAACAAGAGAAACAATTGTTGAAATTTAGGTTCAAATCAATGTCTCCCTGCTTTCTCTTCGCTGAAAACGACAACACTTTTTATTGTTGTCCTCCCCCAATCGACAAAACTAAATAGAGGATCCAAGCATATAAACTATACATGAACACTTAATTCCTTTATTACACAATGCTATATATGCATTAGTGGTACCTTGTCCAACGCTTTGCACCTTCTCATTCTTCAATTTTTACTAGTATGTTGTGCAAACATCCGCAACCGTACCAAACACTCTATCTAACCAGTAAATAATTTTCATTTTTTATTGATCAGTAATAATTTATATCTATATTTATTAAAATTTATATTATAAACTAATACAATTTATTTATCAAAAAATTTAATATTTATACCGACTAAATAATAGTCAAAAAATCAAAATTACTAAAAATTAGTGATGTACTAGAATTTCTTATATCTAATATATATGATACTCCAACAAATATATAATAATTGATTTGATAATTAATTTTTAATATAAATATAATATTTTTGAAAATCAAATATGTCTATGTAAATTTTCTGAGATCAAATTCCGAACCTAAATTTTCATTATAATATATATATTGGAGTATTGGGATGTATAATCCATCTCTCTGAATTATGTATCCTATACACTTGCAAATTGCCTTGTAAATTGCAATAAACTATTGAATATATGGTGAATGGTGATTATATATAAGGGTATTTTTATTAAAAAAAAGTTTTATCACATTGAGGCAGAGCAAAGGAACAGTTAAAACAGAAAAGCAACAAATCGTATATAATTTTTAATTTTTTATGTTATTTTTGACATTGTCGTTAACAACTAATCATCCACCAGATTTCTCCTATATAAGAGCGAGTGCAATAATATATACAGTTTTAAATTTCTAGAGATTAATCAAACAGCGACATTATGATGAGAACCTGATATTAGGCATTTGTGCATAGAATTGAAGAATTGATGGTGTTGCAAGCACATGGCACTTCTCCTACAACAGATGCAGAGAGTGGCTGCTATGCATCCATGAGCAGAATTATAGGCCATATATAAGAAATTAGGATTTTATTAGGGAAGAAGCCAAATATAAAAAGTACTGTAACATATAGATTATTATTCACTTTAATCATGCCTAGTTTTTGAAGCAAGCATTTAATATAATGAACCAAAATACATAACCGACAACGATGTGGGGTTTTAGATCATTTTCAAATAATAAGGGAGGGCAATAATCAACATTCAACAATGTAATACATACAGAAAAATCACATGCAAGAGTGCTCATCTATCTAATTGTGGGGTTGCTTTGTCCCTTTATATAATACCTAGCCATATACTAATCATCAAATTATTATCTTTCTCATAGGGCCCCTTATGCTTCTTAACTATAAGAATAAATAGCACCAGAAAAATTACTGCTGGAAAATCGAGAACCATTAAGAAGAATACGTAAATTACTAAAGGGATTTAAGAGAATTAATTACTTGTAGATATACACACTAAACGTAATTACAAGTATTTTGATGTCAAGAGACTAAAAGCATTTTTGAATTTCTAAGTATTTTTTAAAAGAATTGAATTCTTTTATAATGTTAGCCTAAGACTCATTTATAAACTTTTTAATTTTTATGTAAACTGATAATTATACTTTATATTATAGTTATAAAAATCGAATCGGATCGGTTAGTTCGATCAAAAAATCGATAAATCAGACTCTTAATCGATTTAGTCCAGTGTTATAACAGTTTAAAGATGAGAATCGATAAAAAAGGTCAACATCGGTTAAATTCAGTAGAAATCAATAGAAAATCGATCTAACCAAATTCTTCTAAAAAAAATTCTAAAATTATTAAAGATGTGGTTTAAAATCTGAGTCCTCTTTGTTATTACATGTTCCTTTTGTCACTAAACTATGTTATTTCTTATTATTTTATATGTTAATTATTAATTAATATAATAAAAATATACAATAATTTCCCAAACCAAAGTGATTTCAAGGTATGGAGCTCTATAACGGTCATAAACTATAGAACAATAAAGGAGCGCAAAAGCAACCTGATATGTTTGGCAATCACTGTATCGCCATCTGCAGCTCCAAGATGTCGCAGAACTACCTCCTCAAGATGACCATCTCTATATGCATGCTGTAATTGAGACATAAAACGCAATTAGGCTGCTGCCAATTTTTAAAAATGCCTTTTACTCACCAATCAAGCATCAATTGAGGCATAAAACGATTCTGAGTTCAAAAAATTTGCATTCATGTACCAATTTCATGTAATAATGTCTCAAATCTAACTAATAAGAAAACAAACTAAAAATTCTATTTTAAACATTTCTCAACTATTTAGAATCAAAACCTAATCTAATCCTATTTTAACAACCTAAAAATCCACTAATATTAAATATATATAAACAAAAATATCAAATATTTTTATTAATTACAATATCATTATTCTTTTTATGATTTTATGATATTTATTAAATATTATTTTTTAATAAATACATATAGTATATAACAATATAATAAATAGAAACTAATTAGTTAGTTATTAAAATAAAAAATATTTACTTTAGTATAAAAAAATTAAAAATTTTTATTATGAAAAATACTAGAATTCATATACTTATTTAATGATAACTGGATTATAACTTGTTGATTATAATTTGTTAAAACTTGATTGTTTTTAAATATTAATGAAGATATGTATTTTAAATTTTAATTTTAAGTTTTTAACTATTATATATTTTTTATTTATATAGGACTGATTCTATCGGTTTAACCAATAATTTATTGATTCAACTAATAAACCAACAAACTAATAATTTGACCGTTCGATTCTGACAACTATACTTTTTACACTATTTTCGGCCAATTTGAATTGCCCTATGCAATTGTTTCCACACTCTTTGCTTAGTCTCATCAATTGAAAATCTCAAAAAAATAACTAAAATGTCTTTTTTTTATTATTTATTGGCTTATAATTGTAAAAACCGGATTAAAATCCTATTTATAATTATAAAAATTGAATTGGATTGACCGATTAGTTCGAAAAATTAGTGAATGGGACTTCCAATCAATCTGGTCTAATTTTTGAACCACTTAAAGATAAAATTGATAAAAATGAAGTTTGAATTTGGATTTTCTTTGTGCTTGCATGCTCTCCTTGCCACTAAGCCATGTTGTTTCTTATAATATCAAATGTTAATTGTTAATTATATAGTAAAAACGTACAATAAATTTTTTAGATATTATTTTAATTTTATACTCACTTATATTTAAATTAATTATATTTTTTATTATTCATAATTATTAATATAAATATAATTAAATATGTATAAATAAAAATATAAAATATTATGATTTTATAATATTTATTAAATATTATTTTTTAATAAAAATAATATAATAAATATAAACTAATTAATTAGTTATTAAAATAAAAAAAAAACTAGAATTTTATATACTTATTTAATAATAACTAGATTATAACTTGTTGATTGTAATTTGTTAAAACTTGATTATTTTTAGAATATTAGTGAAGATATATATTTTAAATTTTAATTTTAGGTTTTGGACTATTTTATATTTTTTATTTATGTAGCACCGATTCTGTCGGTTCAACCAAAAATTCGTCGGTTGAACCAATAAACTAATAAATCAATAATTTGACCAGTTTGATTACCGATTTGGTTCTAACACTATGTTGCTTTTTTTCCCTCAAATTACTTGCATACTCCAATGAATTGAATAATTTTGCATATGAACCAAATGTTAAAGATTGTTTTCTTGGGCATGTTCGTGCGTGTTGTAATTAAAATGCAACTTAGCTTAGTCCTTTTGAGTTGAAAAACAGTTTAGTGTTTTAATTTGTAAAGAGATAGATCTTCTTTTATCTTTTTTAATTCTATTGTAAATTTGTGATAAAATCCCAATTTATAAACAAATAGGCTTGTAACATTTTTTTATATTCATGAGTATTGATAAATAATATTAAATCTTGTTCTATGTTGTATTCTTGTTTTACTCTTTAAACCAAATTTAATTCTTATAAACTTAATCTTTATTCATTTCTTATGCACCATCTTTTGCCTTTATAGCTTGTTTGATCATTGTTAATAACCTCAGGACATTATACTAGAATTTTTTAATCTAAACTCCTAAGATATTTTCGAGCAACAACCTGTCAATGAATCTTCCTTCTTCACTCAAAGTGGTCATTTGTGATAACCTGTTGTCAAAAATAGCGAAGCTTTTGCTCTTGAACCAGAAGCATCAAATTCAAAAATCTGGAAATCTCAGGTGCTACTCCCTTTCACCATTGACGGTGTAGAGTTAGCTTTTATTGGCCCTATCATCTCTCCCAATGCCACAAACAAGATCAGAATTTTTTTTCCTGGTCACTCAAAGAAAATCTGTTGCTTTTCAAGACTCTATTCCTATTGGGTATTTCAACTCACACAACAGGTTATTCAGAAATCCCAAAAGACCAACATTGATGGTTACTATGCTTGGTTGGATAGGGTTGAAATCGAAAAGATGTCCCTGTGGAAAGAAATTAAAATATGCGATCTAATTTAACTCACTAAAATCTCTTACACCGTTAATTCAGGACTAATGAAGGTGCATTATACTTTTGGGACAAGATTTCTCATATTTTTCACACCTCATACGGCATGGTTACTCTTACTCTTCTGGGTATAACTGCTATAACTGGTTTACCTCTTTGGGAGAGAAAACTTTAACTACCACTAAGTCAATCACAGGAGTTGAGTATTTTATTGATCTCTTTTTTACCACCTACCAGAGTTTCATTCGCAACAACAAAGGTCAAAATGAAGAAAGTTTTGGATAATGAGCACATAGTCTTCCTTCTCTATTGGTTGAGCGGCGTTATTTTCTGTGCTCAAAGCATTCAAGTTGAAGCCACTTATCTTTGATTGGCCATTATGTTAGACGAAAGTAGGAAATTTTGTCTAACCAAATTGTTCTTGACTCAACTACATCTCACTTTAGATTGGATCATGGACCTTATGAGGGAGCCGCTTCAACTCTTCTGTAAGGATAAGGAACCACCACTAGATTCTGGCTTTATGGTTGAATTGGCATTGTGCTACCCGAGGACAGCGAATGTACTAAAGTAGCTAGCGTAACTTCCAATCCCTGCTTAGAAAACAAGAAAAAAGGATTAAGAGAAGAGCATATAGAGGAAGGTTGGATGTAATTCAAGTACAGAAATATGGACATGAGCCCCCACAAACAAGCTCTCAGGAAAAAAGAATTGAAAATAGGCCAAGCCTTTTTCTAGAACTATTTGGAAGAAGACAAAGGAGCCTAGCTGACCCAGATCCTCAAAATCAAGAGAAAGAAATCAATTGAAAGAGGACTAAATATAAGTCCAATCGATCTGCTTCCTTCAGTAGTTAGTTACAAATGTATGATAGATCTATTATTGTTGGCTAGGAAGTCTGCACAAAAAGTTACCTTGGCAAAGGCTGTGAACAGGAAAGGAGAATCACTAATGTTGACGGTCCCGTTTGATTTTTTCAATTATGACTTTCTGCCATTTTTTAATCTAAGCGACAACCATGTTTGAACCAAAAAGATCCTACAGACTCTATGATTATGGGGCACCATCTGCTTAACTTAATTTTTTCTGAGAAGTTAATGACTTTATATGATAAGATAAAACACTTCTTACATGCTTTCTGTTACTTGCTAGAGAAAGGCCACAATATCAACGTGACTCATTTTGCCAACTGTCAAGCTGGTCTAGAATGGTTGATGCAATCTCTTACCCCAACTAAAATTACACAAGAGAAAAGTATTATCATTTGGTCACAATTCTTGACTCTCCAACTACTTTTTGCTGGATTTCTAGGTAAAGATGACCTAAGAATAATAGTCTATATGTCAAACGTCGTATCTAGAAAATTTGGACTAACTCAAGCCATTCCATCTTCTTACCATCTTCAAGAAGCTCAATCTTTGCATACCAAAACTACTTCACTAGAAGATCCGTTGAACCTTCAGAAGGACAATGCTTTTCCAAGTAAATTCCACCTGTTACCCTATAAGACCTGTCTGTTGATCACATATTTATTTTTTTTTCTTAGTGAAAAATATATTACTCTTCCATTAAAGTCACTTTTAGTTGTCGAAGGATGACTACTGCTCTTATGATGCAGCAAGTGAGGAGAATGTTAATTATTAAAAAAAGTAATTACAACTAAATCATTTGTCTATTTGAATTAAACAAATTATGCTCTTCTTTGTGTGATTGTTAAAATTTTTTTCTCATGTATGATGCCTTTTTTTACAGAGAAAAATACTACATTACTTGCTATCAATCCTCCTCTAAGAAAGACTTCTAATAGGCTTGTAGGAAAAAGGAAGCTCAATCCTAATTACCTAGTTGGGTCAAAAGGAAACTTGAACTAATTACGATGTCATCATCTTCAAATAATGATGATAACAAAGACACATCAAGTACATCCAATGACAATAATGAGAGACCAGCAATCTCTCAGAACAATAATGACGAAGACGAGAACAACTCATTTAGTAATAAAGCAGTAAGTGACTCCTCTTCTAAAGACACTGACATCGATGCCTTTTGCCTCAGTGGTTAATTTGTTCCTCAAGTATATTCATCTATTCTCACATCCTTCAGGTTAAAAATAACATTGTCTTAAAGAAATTAACTGTTCATGATGTCTCTCATGCTGAATTTTTTTTACCATCAATTTCTTTTTATGTTAATTTCATTAATTATCTTCGTTCTTATTTCATTTCTCGTTCTAGATTACTGCAGCTCTTACTATTTCACTATTTGTGCCTAACACCAAAAATCCTGCAGCTACCACATCAGATCAACCCACACTTAGTATCAAATCTGATAAGGTGTAATATGTCATTTAGACTAATTAATTTTTTTTTTTGCAAATTTTGTTGACATCTTTTTTTGTATTCTTGTTTTAGATTCTAAACTTTGAAATTCATCTGAGTGAGCTACTGAAAAAATAAATGCCAATCATTTCTATCCATGCTCATACCTCCAATATTGTGGTGAATGTCTTGTTGTCAAACTTAGAAAGTTTGAATGAAGCGTATGCATGTAGTATGGATAGTATGGATGCGGATAAGAAAGCCATAATTGACCATCCAAAGTCACCTTTCAACAAAATAGCTCCATGTACACCTCCCACAACTAAGGCTGTTGGCAAATCCATTCTACTTCTTTTGGGCGCAAACAAATTGGTACTATCCTATCCAAACTTCTCTTGACGCTTGCCACTAATCTGTACATTAAGGCTCAACTTTCTAACATTCTTTAGACCTTTTCAATTACTTCGCATCTTGAGACTATTGACCCTTTGTTGGCTCACTTATGAAAGGTTTATGAGGACCATTACATCAAATTTTTAGACTCTTAAGCAACTATCTCATCATATCAGCAATCAACTAAATCTTTTTCCAAGTTGAAACAAGACACCTCGTCTTTTGAAATTGCTAAAACTACCCTGGCTATCCATATTGCAAAAGCTAAAGACTGGACTCATGAATTGTACGAAGAAATTCAAGACTTGGAACAACAATTGGTTGTCAAAAAAGAGATAAAAAATAAGTTAGACGCTGCTTTGATAAAGAATGAAGGTCTTTGTTAAAGCAAGCAGCATGCTTGATAGTAGCAGTGTATCCTTACAATCCCTTAAAAAGAAGATGCTTTCCTCGAATCAAGATGCAAAAGAAGCCATGAATTTTCAAACTACTCTTCATATTGAAATTACTCATTTGAAAGAGATCTTTCAGGCTTAATCTTATATTTTTCATATGAACTATTTCTTTTAATATGTTCCTGAAATTTTTTATTTTTAATTAGATTTTACATACTAAGCAAATTAGAGTTTTTTTGCTTTTTTATTTGTTTTTGTATGCACTCTATCTTTATTTTGTAAACTGGTTGACACTTGTTCCGTTTAAAAAGTTATTACATTACTTCATATCAAGACAATTATTGATATCACAATAACCTCTTTTATATTTTATTTGAGATGACCTCCATATTTGTCTATATCAGGTTGCCCTAATGCATGCCACCTCATATGTGTTTGCCTCAAGTGTTGGGAATAAGGAGTATGACCACATCCAATCAATCATGTGTCAAATAATTTGTTATTGTTATTGTATTAAAATCTTAATATAATAAGGTCATTGAGTGCATATAGAGATATGACCATTGAACTGACTCACTTTGAGAATTCCTAATGGTTATAATTACCGCATATTTGTCAATAGGATATTCTCAAGATGAATATAGTAATAGAGTTTCCTTTGACCTGCGACTGTCATAGTAATTAACAATTTATTTATTATACTTTGATTCCAGACACCTAATACCCTAGAGTGCTAGTTGAATGGACATTGGGTATAATTTAAATACTTGTAGAATTAATGATTAGTCAATAAGGAATCTGTCAACTCTCGGTAAAGAGTTTGAGCTCTATGATTATAATGACTGAGATGAATAAAACCTTGGCCAAGGAGATTGAATGAATGAAGAAATGAGTTTCTTAAGTCATTCACAGTTCATAATAATAATAATAATAATGGTAACAAGTTAGAGTTTGACAATTAAACCATACTTTAAGGATTAACCAAGAGTTGGAAAGATGGAAGGAATTATATTTTGTTCTTCTAAGGTTCTTAGTAAAAATATGTTACTTCATACTATCGGGTCATTGAGGAGTGTTGCTAGATGCCAACCTTGATTAGTAAATTTAGTATGACTAATTTACTACCCGCTTAGTATTGAACCTATGGAGTCACACACTAACGAGTGTTCTAATCTTTGCTATAGAATTATTTAATTATTATTTTTATTTGATCAAATACATAATTATATTAATTCAAAAGGAATATTATTATATTTTTTGCTAGCACCAAGAATATAATAATAGTATGATAATTGAGAATATTAAATGAGATTTGAGAATAATTAGTTATTCTATTTCTAAATTTAGATGAGATCCTAACTGATTTTGTTTCAAATTAAGTTATGATATAATTCATAAATTTGAAGGATTCATATTTAGAATTTCAAGGTTTAAATTTGAATTGAGAATTAAATTTAAAATTAGTAACAAATCTCATATTATATATATATGTGTCAAGAGTAGAGGAGATGTGTGAGAGTAAAATATAAGGGTTTTATTCCTTTACTTCTACACACATAAACGTATGTGAGCCTGATTCTTGGAGAAGAATTTTATGGCGTGCAAAGAGTTTCAAGAGGTTTCTCAATTTAGATCAGATATTCATTGGTCAAGGAGTTGACAGCAAAGGTTGGTCTTGGTGTGGATACGCATAGAGTCTTCGTACAATCGAAGAATAAAGTTTTTACTAAAGCGTCTAAAGGTATTTAGATCTGATCTTGATATTATATTATTGGAATAAAGTTTAAATACAAAAATAGATCTTTAAGAATTACTTTATTTTCTTCTGCTGCGTGTTATGAACACATGGAATCCTTTAGTGGTATCAGAGCTTTGACTTTTTTGTGTTTAAATTTTTATTCATATTTTCTTAAAGTTTGTGAATTAATAGGATTAATTCAAATTATTTTTTAATCATGTGATGTATTTATTTCCATTGAGATGGTTTCTAGTTTTCTAATAAATTAATAGTTAATTTATTTTAATTATTTAATTGTGATTAAATTATCATTTTTTAATATAAAAGTTATATTTATAATCAAATATTTTGTATGATTTTATTTATATATTACATTTTATTGTGATTTTGATCACAATAAAAGAAATAAGATGTAAAGTATCTCTTGTTTGTTTTTTATATATATAAGTGTATATATAAAGGTCAAATTTGATTTGATAATTTTTTATGGCTAAACGTTAGTACATAAAAAATCAAATTTTGATTTGATTGATGTAGTTTGAGCACTATATTTTTAGAAATTAGTTTTTCTAATATTCTTGATTATAAAGAGCGACCTAATAACCAGGAGTTTTATTTTCAAGATAATAATCAGTATATACATTTGATATATTAGGAATTTAATTTTATATTTTGCCTAGACAACCTGGGAGTATAAATTTAATCTATGAGTACTGATGAAAAATTCTCTAACAATTTAGAGATAAATCCTAAAAATTAGGAGATTGTCAAATAAATAAATTTATCTGTTGTTTACAAGGAGCAACATGACAAACAGGAAACTTGTATTCAAAGATAGAATTTATTTATACATATGATGATGTATAAGGAGAATTAATTTTATACTTGAACCTAGACAACCTAGGGGTATAAAATATAATTTAGTTAAATAATTATCTGACAACCAGATAATTATTTGGGATTATAATTGTATGAGATACAATTTAATCATGTTTATTTGGAACAGGGATTAGTAATAACTTGACAACCAAGATACTCATTCGTGATTCTAAATAATTTTGTCAGAAATATAGATTTCCTGATTTACTTTCATATTTTAAATTTTTAAATATGTCCATTTTTCGTATGGCATACTTGAAAGTAATAAAGTGGCTATACATTGAGAATTATTCTTATGTATAAAAGGGTTTCATGGATATGATAATCCTATTGAAATAATATTGTCCAATAAAATTGATGATAGAATAGTCAGTACTTGTGAAGTATCTAAAATATTATTTTACTATGATATAGGTTGTTTTGACAACCATGAGTTCTAATTTCAAAAGCATATACCCACTATTTATTATTGAACATCTTGAGAAGATGTATGGTGTCCAAAGTAAGATAGTATGACTATCAAAGATTTTATTTAAACTAGTGGGAGTATTGGGCAATATATTTTGAATTAAACAACTTTAGAAGTTGCAATGCCATTAGCCAAATGGCTTTAGCAAGAATTGTTCTTACAAGCAATTTTAGAGATTTATTTTGTTACAAACAATTTATAATTGGCCCTAATATGATTAAGGTTTGTGGTCTTTTTGGAAAAGCTCAATATGAGTATTGAGGATGCATATCAAAATTGCTCTTAAGGGTTGGTTTGACCCATAATAAAGATATTGAGTATTTTTATAAGAGCTTAAAGTAAAATCTCTAATATCTAATTGATATTCTATTGAATAGAGAATGAGATTCTCTCAATGCACAAATATTAGTACTCTATGTACCTTATAATGTTTAAAAAATATGAAATTTGATTTAGTTGAGTATCATTGTTTGTTAAATATTTGGACTACATTTTAGAAATGTTATTAAATTAACAAATTCCTCACTAAATCAATTTTTTTACTTATATGAGATATGAAAATGGCATAAGCCTAAACTCAAGAACATTAAAGTTTGGAGATGTCTTATATGTGTTAAGAGATTGTATAACAATAGAATTGAAATTAGGTTTGATAAATGAGATTTATTGGTTACCCTAAAGAAATAATGAGTATTATTTCTATCACCCTTCTTAAGACAAAGTGTTTGTGATAAGAGGTTAAACTCTTTTAAAAAAGGGATTCCATCTTAAATAAAGAGTGGGAGTGCAATTACTTTTATTAGAATTGTATACCACTCAATGGAGGATATATTTTCTCCTGAAAGTATTAAAAAAAGTTTGATCGTCAAACTAACTTTTTGAAAAAGTAGCCTATTTGTATCATGATACAATTCTATAAAGATGGATCTAATGGTTACTTAGATTTTTTTATAATCATGTTCAATAAGGATTGTCCTTAAAATAAAATTATGCACTATTGTAGTGGGAGATTTCATGTTTTGACAAACAGGCTCAAGAGCAAAGGTGTTTAAGGTCAAAAGAGTTTTGACAAACACAAATGTGCATTAAAAATTATATACATGATTGATTGGCTCTAGTGCAAGTGGGAGATTATTGAGATAATAGTATGCCCAAGATCCAATCTATCATGATTGGCTCTTGTGCAAGTGGGAGATTGTTGGGAATAAGGAGTATGACCACAATCCAATCAATCATGTGTCAAATAATTTGTTATTGTTATTATATTAAAATGTTAATATAATAAGGTCCTTGATTAAATTTAGAGATTTATCATTGTGATAGTGATCATAATATTGAGAGATAAATCTTTTATAATTTAATCTAAATTGTTATTGGTCATAGGATTATTAAAAAGGACATTAATAATCCGGAAAGACCAATATATATATAATGATCTTCATTGGATGAAGATTAATAGATCTCATTTATTAAATTATATATATAGATGGTGCATATAGAGATATGACCATTGAACAGACTCACTTTGAGAATTTCTAATGGTTATAATCACCGCATATTTGTCAATAGGATATTCTCAAGATGAACATAGTAATAGAGTTTCCTTTGACCTGCGACTGTCATAGTAATTAACAATGTATTTATTATACTTTGATTCTGGACACCTAATACCCTAGGGTGCTAGTTGAATGGACATTGGGTATAATTTAAATACTTGTAGAATTAATGATTAGTCAATAAAGAATCTATTAACTCTCGGTAAAGAGTTTGAGCTCTATGATTATAATGACTGAGATGAATAAAATCTTGGCCAAGGAGATTGAATGAGTGAAGAAATGAGTTTCTTAAGTCATTCACAGTTCATTATAATAATAATAATGGTAACAAGTTAGAGTTTGACAATTAAACCATACTCTAAGGGTTAACCAAGAGCTGAAAAGATGGAAGGAATTATACTTTGTTCTTCTAAGGTTCTTAGTAAAAATATGTCACTTCATACTATCGGGTCATTGAGGAGTGTTGCTAGACGCCAACCTTGATTAGTAAATTTAGTACGACTAATTTACTACCCGCTTAGTATTGAACCTATGGAGTCACACACTAACGAGTGTTCTAATCTTTGCTATAGAATTATTTAATTATTATTTTTATTTGATCAAATACATAATTATATTAATTCAAATGGAATATTATTATATTTTTTGCTAGCACCAAGAATATAATAATAGTATGATAATTGAGAATATTAAATGAGATTTGAGAATAATTAGTTATTCTATTTCTAAATTTGGATGAGATCCTAACTGATTTTGTTTCAAATTGTGTTATGATATGATTCATAAATTTGAAGGATTCATATTTAGAATTTCAAGGTTTAAATTTGAATTAAGAATCAAATTTAAAATTAGTAACAAATCTCATACTATATATATGTGTGTCAAGAGTAGAGGAGATGTGCGAGAGTAAAACATAAGGGTTTTATTCCTTTACCTCTACACACATAAACGTATGTGAGCCTAATTCTTGGAGAAGAATTTTATGGTGTGCAAAGAGTTGCAAGAGGTTTCTCAATTTAGATCAGATATCCATTGGTCAAGGAGTTGACAGCAAAGGTTGGTCTCGGTGTGGATATGCATAGAGTCTTCGTACAATCGAAGAATAAAGTTTTTATTAAAGCGTCTAAAGGTATTTAGATTTGATCTAGATATTATATTACTGGAATAAAGTTTAAATACAAAAATAGATCTTTAAGGATTACTTTATTTTCTTCCGTTGCGTGTTATGAACACATGGTAATCCTTCATCAAGTACTGTCAAAATAAATCAAGTGTGAATTTGTTGACATGCTTCTAGCTTTACACATGTTTATTTACTAACCCTTTTATTTTTATATGTTGGCATGTGCTAGATTATACTTAGAAGGTGATAAGTTATTTTCATGCATTGATTCTTATTTTAAATTAATACCTTGAACACATATTTGTTTTATAGACTTAATGCTTTACACTGTCAATAAAACTTGTAGTTTATAGGAAGCACATGGATATGTTAGCTTGTACTCATCCTAAATTTGACAAACTAAATTGAAAATGTCAGTTAGCCTTTCATTTTAGGTTTTGACATTTCAACTAGGAATTTTCTTATCCCTAAACATATGGAATTTTTACCTCATGTATGCCTGGCCTATACACTTTTAAATATTTGTCATTTATTGAAAGAATTCTTTTTTCTGATTCAACTTCAATAATCTTATAGGCATTTTTAGAATAAATTTTGTCAACTATATAAGGTCCTTCCCAAGTTAAAGACTACTTACCATAAGCTTTTGACTTTTTTTTCATAGGAAAAATTATTTTTCACACTAAATCTCTGTAACAACCTAATATTCAAATCCTTATGCTCGAGTCATAAGTCAATGATATTACGGTGGTACGACTCTCAGGTGGATTTTAATATATAAATATAGGTAATTTCGAAAGGAGTACTAATCGAGAAGCCTGAAAAGAGTAGAAATAAAATCATAAGTAAATAGCCACTAGTCGCGACCCGCGAAGTTTAGGCCGGCTAGGGTACAGTATGAAAGTAGTTGACAACAGTATATCCTAATCTCTTCCAAAGGAAACATAAGAGCCTCTATAGGCAAGTTCCAAAAGAGTTCAATACATAATATAATCTTTTCAAAACAAATGTGGAGAGATTCTACGCAAAGCACAAAGTAGAGAAAATAAAGATCTTCGCCGTTTCTCAGACGAACCACAGCTCACTTCTGAGCACCTGGACCTGTATCTGAAAAAAAAGCGATATATATGGAATGAGAACCCCAGGCCCATGGGTTCCCAGTACGGTAAAAGTGCCAAATAAATACAATGCACTGCAATAAAAACTCACTAAGCATCCTAAACTCCTTTTTACCAAGTATCCAGCCTAGATTCTCACTAATCCATAAATAGGCATCTGTCGTAAGGGGATATTAAATCTAGTTCATGTTACACATGTTTCCCAACTCGCTGATTCTTCCACGAATCAGACTCAGAATCATAAGAAAAACCATCACCAGTTGTTCTGCCTTAGCAACTCTATATCAATACATCATACCCTCGCCTGGAGCTAGTGAAATCACATCACTGCGTCTACCCAGGGGGCTCAAATTATCTCATTCAAAAATCATCATCATCATGCAATTGCATCATCAATTCATCTCATCAAGAATAGCCCTCACATCCACCGACACCAACATGAGGGATCTCTCAGTTGTACAAACACAAGCAATACAGACAAGAAATACACAAATAAGGTACAAGTAGAACAAGTAGCACATAATCAGGTAACATAGCATATATGATGTAGAAATCCAAAACAAATAGGCAAACCCAAACAAATTCAAACATATGCAAATGATGTATGCTTGCCCTATGGCTGATGATATCATCTGTCGGTTATATAGCCAACCCGACATGTCCTGGTAGCTAACCATTGGACAGAAACACCCCTTGCGGAGCAAGTAGGTTTGAGCTACAACCCCCTTGCTACTACCCGCTCAACCCAGAGCCAGCGGAACAACCACTATTGCGGCTACTACCCAGGCGGGTGTTTAAAAGCTCAACCTGGAGCGAGTGGATTCACCACTACTGCCGCTACTACCCAGGCGTCACAATCTCTGACCTGGAGCAAGTGGAACCAATCACAACCCTTGCTACTGCCCAGGTATCTTAAGCATTAACCCGGAGCAAGAGGGACGAACCACAACCCTTGCTACTGCGCAGGTATCTCAAACATATATTCATTCAATCTCAATTCATATTATCAATCCTCATTGCTATCAAATCTCAAACATTAACCTGGAGCAAGTGGGACGAACCCCAACCCTTACTACTACCCAGGTATCAGAGCTACATTCATTCAAAACTCCATAATTAACTCATTTATCATAAACATCATTTTCCATCTCATACCCGGAGCAAGTGGACAACGCCACTGCATACTACCCGGGGTTACACATCACATTTCAACATTTTCCATTATTATCCATTTAACACATTCATTCATTAATCATATATACATTTATACTAAGCCATAATCAATAATGGCTTTGCCGTAACTCGGCAATAACTCAGCCATCCGGCTCATGGTTCAATCAAGAACTAGCCATTTATCAATAAATATAGCCCTTCGGCTCATGTCATACACGGTACTTCCACCGTCATCCTCCATATCTCATATAATCATCTTTGATCATCATTTATCACAACTTCTCCCCTTGCTTCATTCGCAAGTTACCACATCCCCTAGCTCCTTCTTCTTTACTAGGCATATCATAATGATTTAATACGTAAGGGGTGAGATCGGAGGCTTGGAAGTATGAGATTTAGTTTTTAAAACTCAAAAATCAACTTTGGGATGAAAACAGGGCCACACGTACGCGTACTCCACGTGCACGCATGGATGGCCACAAAGCTCATCGACGCGTATGCGTCATACACGCAGACGCGCGGATTGAAACACAGCCAGACGACGCGTACGCGTCAGCCACCCATACGCGTGGTTGCATTTGCGCCCCAGGCACAAAACTGGCACAACTCTTGGGAAAATGGCTGGGCATTGGGTGCAGCGCATCGACGCGCACGCGCACACCACGCGCACGCGTGGATGGTGCCTTCTTGAAGAACGACGCGTACGCGCCAAGTGCGCCTACGCGTGGAGGGTCATTCTGCTAAAAATTTTCTATGTTAAAAGCTGCAGAATTCATAGATTCAGCCCCCAATCTTCCGATGGACATAACTTTCTCATTTTAAATCATTTTTCGCCCGTTCTTCGAACGGCATGGACATCCCGGATCCAATTTCACTTTTAAACAAGTTTGGCACAAAACGGAGATCCAGAGTCCAAGTTATGTCCCATCAAAGTATGCCCAAAAACCATGTTTTTATACAAAACCACAAGGTGCCCTTTTCAAAACAAGCCATTTTCAACCCTTTTTAAAATCAACCAAAACATGCTAGTTTCAACCCTTTTTGAAATCAAGCAAAATATACCAAAATCAACATCAAGCTTCCTCAACTCATACATTAACGCTTTGCCACGATTCACAAAACTGCCATATAACCATTTTTACCCATTTCAAACAAATGGCTAAATTACAAACACATTAATATGTCATACATCTTTCCTCATCCCAATTTCCAACAATGCTATTTCCAATCAATCATCATTACACATAATCAATATTATACTCACTGTCACATGGTTTCACCCACAAATCAACCTTAATCATTTCTCAAGTATATATCATAACATACATATCTCTTATGCATCATCATACCATCAAGGCATCAATAATCATGATCACATATATGACCACATAACATACCTCAACCAAAACCAAACATACTTCATCTATACAATTTCACCCAAAATTACCAATTTCCACACTTCAACTCCTCAAACCTCATTATTCAATAACCAACCCAATCATTCATATATTCATTATCTGAAATTCATCCAATCACTTGTGTCATCATACAATGCACACATCAACTTACCTTCCTTACCTCTTTCTGGCCTTCGGCCCAAAATTTACGGCCTCTGGCCCAATTTCACAATTTAAATGCATAAACCACAAATTAATACTCATTACCCAATACATCAAATTCTCAATACACCAAGCATTCAAGGCCACACAATTCTCAACCCAATCATTAATTCACAATACATACCAACTATGCATATTAGCACCAACCATTTACACAATCCAAACTTAATCCTAGGGGCATCTAGCCCTGGAATTCTCATCACACCACACGGTACTTAAATGAAACTTAAACCGTACCTCTTGTAGCCAAACCAATTGAGCCTCTTCTTTGGAAATCTCCACCAACCCTAGTTCCAAGCCTCACCAAAGCTCCTCAAGCAACATCAATCTCCCAATTGTGCACCTAAATCATCAAATACACTAACATAACCATTATCACATACATACATCAACCTAGGGCTCATAAAAGTGACAAATCACAAGGGTTGGAGGATTTCTTACCTTAACCCACTGAAGTTTGTGATGAATATCACCCATGGCTCATACTAGAGCACTCCTAAACAACCAAAATCACAAGGTTTCCTCAAAACCCAAACTAAATTCGAATTTGAGGAGGAAAATAAAAACTGGGCAGAGGACAATGGATTAATCACCACAAAACTTAGATATAATTGTAGAGGATGAGAAGAGCGATGCGTGGCCGCAAACAGCTCGTCAATCGGAGCCCCGTAGCTCAAGTTATGGTGGTTTGAAGATCAAAGAGAGTTAGGTTTTCTCTCTTCTCTTCTCTCTTCCCAATTTCAGCGCCCAACACCCCTTCTTTAGGGCAAAATGAGCTGAAAT
>NC_029781.3:76891067-76891319 GCF_000817695.3 Arachis duranensis | reverse complement strand
GGCCCAATTTTGGACCAAAACCTTTAAGATTAGCGCTCTAAATCACACTTCAAATATTTCTACCTCCCCTAATTATAATTCATCATTTCTTAATCTTATTTACTCATAATCAATTTTCTCAGCTGCAGTACCAGACAGATCTCAGCTAGTACTTCCGGTCAAAATTTCACTGCGCATTTTTACGCAGAAAACTATGTTTTTCAACTCGGAAAAATTCACTGAATCCAAATATCATATTTAAATAATCAAATT
>NC_029781.3:76883630-76890645 GCF_000817695.3 Arachis duranensis | reverse complement strand
TTCCTCTGAAACCGATCATTACAAATCTTGATCTAAATCCAAGGTCACCATGACCAAACATCATAGCACTCATCTCTCGAAAACAACAACTTGCACTCAATCATCATCTACATCCGATTACGCATCAATGATAATTTCCTCATCCGTTTCAGAACCATCAAGGCTCACAGCCGCAATTAATTCCAATTATCTAGAATCATTATCTGTATAAGCTCACTAAACTTTTAAGTACTCAAAGCATAAAGCATTTCTAATCATACCCCATTTTCCCTTATTATTACCATACTATGCTAATGCTTTAGCAAGCTTCCGCTATGCCACTTTGATTTCTCGTCAAGTATTAGCTCCATCACTTATTTCCTCAAGTACCCAACCACAACTTAGCATGACTGGTATTTCAAATCAACATTTCCAAATCCATCATTTAGGACCATCCGGTTTGCTTCTCAGTCTAATATTAAGATTGACAGTCCCAGTTCTACTGTACATGCGGTATTATAAAATCACGCACTGTCCTTTAAGTTTGATGATAATAATTACCTCAATCTTATTGTCGCAATCGGCCCGCATCCTGACTCTCTCCTTGTTGGCAATTTCTTGATACATGCCCTGATAACCTGCACTTGTAACATACGCCTAACCCCAATCGGCATGGCCTATTTGGGTGATGACTTTCACACCTCTGACAGCTCGAAACATCAGAAGCAATCGCTGCCTGTTTTCCCTTACCGTTCCTTTGGGACTCCTCACTTGTCGCAAAGTTATTCCGTCCTTGGGGAAAGTGTTGTATGTATCCTCTCTCCTTAAACTCTCGACCCCTTGGTGTGAATCCTTGGTTGTGCTCTCTATGACTTTCTTCCTCTGCAACCCTCCTTTTCACACACTCTTCAGCAATTCTGCTCTTATTCACCAACTCTGAAAAAGTTTGGATCTCCATTGGTCTCACTGAACTTAAGATGTCGCTCCGGAGCCCTCCTTCATACTTAATGCATTTTCATTCCTCGAAGTCTCCTGGAGCTCCCTGACACATGTGAGAAAACCTGAATAGCTCCTCAAATTTGTCTGTATACTCAGATATAGACATAGCACCTTTCTTCAGCTGCAGTAACTCCAATTTCTTGGCTGTCCTGGCGGAATTCGGAAAGTACTTCTTATAGAATTCCACCTGGAAGGCATCCCAAGTGATAGGATCATATCCCTATTGCAGGAGGCGTTGAGCCCCTTGCCACTAATGCGATGCTTTCCCCCGTGAGCAGATAGGTAGCAAATTCAACACGCTGCTCTTCAAGCACCAACTGTGCTTGCAGTGCTCGCTCCATGGCCTGAAACCAAGTATCAGCTTCAGTCGGATTGGTGGTTCCCTTGAACTTAGGTGGATTAACCTTTAAGAAAGTTGCCAGTGTCATCGGGCCCTGAGCTTCCCTTCCGCCATTGCCATTATTGTTTATCTGTTGCCCAAGAGCCTCCGCAGTAGCCTGCATAGCAGCAGCCATATTCTCCAATGCCGCCATAAGGTTTACCGAGTTATTCGGGTTGATTTCCAGTTCTTGTGTACAAGTACAATCTCTCTCACGTCCCCGATCGGGTCCACGAGGCGCCATCTGGATCCTATACACACCAAACAATCGATATCAAGTTGATCAGTCTCAATATCGGAAGTATAGTGCTTCAAGGTACCAAAGGTACACTCATGGACTTTATGTTAGATGTATCAGTTAGATACCCTAACTAGCACAGGCACAGACTCAGAGTATGCATTGAAGCATAAGCAGTTCCATTCCTCAGGCTCACGAGGACGAACTGCTCTAATACCATAATGTAACACCCTAATATTCAAATCCTTATGACTCGAGCATAAGGATTTGAATATTAGGGTGATACATTATGGTATCAGAGTTACATTCATTCAAAACTCCATAATTAACTCATTTATCATAAACATCCTTTTTCGTCTCATACCCGGAGCAAGTGGACAACGCCTCCGCATATTACCCGGAGTTACACATCACATTTCAACATTTTCCATTATTATCCATTTAACACATTCATTCATTAATCATATATACATTTATACTCAGCCATAATCAATAATGGCTTTGCCGTAACCCAGCAATAACTCAGCCATCCGGCTCATGGTTCAATCAAGAACTAGCCATTTATCAATAAATATAGCCCTTCGGCTCATGGCATACACGGTACTTCCACCGTCATTCGCCATATCTCATATAATCATCTTTGATCATCA
The DNA here is from genome assembly GCF_000817695.3 of Arachis duranensis. Classification (NCBI taxonomy): domain Eukaryota; kingdom Viridiplantae; phylum Streptophyta; class Magnoliopsida; order Fabales; family Fabaceae; genus Arachis; species Arachis duranensis. The sequence goes on along the minus strand of NC_029781.3, from coordinate 76,888,400 downwards.
TTGATCACAACTTCTCCCCTTGCTTCATTCGCAAGTTACCACATCCCCTAGCTCCTTCCTCTTTGCTAGGCATATCATAATGATTTAATACATAAGGGGTGAGATCGGAGGCTTAGAAGTATGAGATTTAGTTTTTAAAACTCAAAAATCAACTTTGGGATGAAAACAGGGCCATGCGTACGCGTACTCCACGCGCACGCGTGGATGGCCACAAAGCTCATCGACGCGTATGCGTCATACACGCGGACACGCGGATTGAAACACAGCCAGACGATGCGTACGCGTCAGCCACGCATACGTGTGGGTGCATTTGCACCTCAGGCAGAAAACTGGCACAACTCTGGCACAACTCTCGGGAAAATGGCTGGGCATTGGGTGCAGCGCATCGACGCGCACGCGTGGATGGTGCCTTCTTGAAGAACGACGTGCACGTGCCAAGTGCCCTACGCGTGGAGGGTCATTCTGCTAAAAATTTTCTAAGTTAAAAGCTGCAGAATTCACAGATTCAACCCCCAATCTTCCGATGGACATAACTTTCTCATTTTAAATCGTTTTTCGCCCGTTCTTCGAACGGCATGGACATCTCGGATCCAATTTCACTTCTAAACAAGTTTGGCACAAAACGGAGATCCAGAGTCCAAGTTATGTTCCATAAAAGTATGCCCAAAAACCATGTTTTTATACAAAACCATAAGGTGTCCTTTTCAAAACAAGCCATTTTCAACCCTTTTTAAAATCAACCAAAACATGCTAGTTTCAACCCTTTTTGAAATCAATCAAAATATACCAAAATCAACATCAAGCCTCCTCAACTCATACATTAACGCTTTGCCATGATTCACAAAACCGCCATATAACCATTTTTACCCATTTCAAACAAATGACTAAATTACAAACACATTAACATGTCATACATCTTTCCTCATCCCAATTTCTAACAATACTATTTCCAATCAATCATCATTACACATAATCAATATTATACTCACTGTCACATGGTTTCACCCACAAATCAACCTTAATCATTTCTCAAGTATATATCACAACATACATATCTCTTATGCATCATCATACCATCAAGGCATCAATAATCATGATCACATATATGACCACATAACATACCTCAACCAAAACTAAACATACCTCATCTATACAATTTCACCCAAAATTACCAATTTCCACACTTCAACTCCTCAAACCTCATTATTCAATAACCAACCCAATCATTCATATATTCATTATCTGAAATTCATCCAATCACTTGTGTCATCATACAATGCACACATCAACTCACCTTCCTTACCTCTTTCTGGCCTAAAATTTACGGCCTCCGGCCCAATTTCACAATTTAAATGCATAAACCACAAATCAATACTCATTACCCAATACATCAAATTCTCAATACACCAAGCATTCAAGGCCACACAATTCTCAACCCAATCATTAATTCACATTACATACCAACTATGCATATTAGCACCAACCATTCACACAATCCAAACTTAATCCTAGGGGCATCTAGCCTAGGAATTCTCATCACACCACACGGTACTTAAATGAAACTTAAACCGTACCTCTTGTAGCCAAATCAATTGAGCCTCTTCTTTGAAAGTCTCCACCAACCCTAGTTCCAAGCCTCACCAAAGCTCCTCAAGCAACATCAATCTCTCAATTGTGCACCAAAATCATCAAATACACTAACATAACCAATATCACATACATACATCAACCTAAGGCTCATAAAAGTGACAAATCACAAGGGTTGGAGGGTTTCTTACCTTAACCCACTGAAGTTTGTGATGAATATCACCCATGGCTCATACTAGAGAACTCCTAAACAACCAAAATCACAAGGTTTCCTCAAAACCCAAACCAAATTCGAATTTGAAGAGGAAAATGAAAATTGGGCAGAGAACAATGGATTACTCACCACAAAACTTAGATATAATTGTAGAGGATGAGAAGAGCGATGCGTGGCCGCAAACGGCTTGTCAATCGAAGCTCCGTAGCTCAAGTTATGGTGATTTGAAGATCAAAGAGAGTTAGGTTTTCTCTCTTCTCTTCTCTCTTCCCAATTTCAGCGCCCAACACCCCTTATTTAGGGCAAAATGAGCTAAAATGCTCATAACTAATGTTTATATATGTTGGGTCTTGGGCCTACTTAGGCCCGGTTCACTTATTTTTGTCCGTTGGCCTAATTTTGGACCAAAATCTTTAAGATTAGCGCTCTAAATTGCACTTCAAATATTTCTACCTCCCCTAATTATAATTCCTCATTTCTTAATCTTATTTACTAATAATCAATTTTCTCAGCTGCAGTACCAAACAGATCTCAGCTGGTACTTCCGGTCAAAATTTCACTGCGCATTTTTACGTAGAAAACTATGTTTTCGGACTCGAAAAAATTCACTGAATCCAAAGATCATATTTAAATCATCAAATTCCAATTGCCAAATCTTCCACCCATATTCGCTCCTACTTAACTTGTTATTTAATTAATTTCGGTTAGACCGGGTATTACAATCTCCAACTGCAAATATCTTTATTTTATCTCGTCGGTTGTATGATTTTGACGTAATCTCTTTTTGCTGAATCACCCACTCTAAAGCTCTCAACCTTTCATCATTTAGTTCATTGATCTCATCATACAAAGAATTCTAATAATTTACTACTGGTATCTCATCTTATCTAGGCACCATTATACTTTACAAATTGATATCAATTGGCAACATTGCATCATGACCATAAACTAGCTTATACAGAGTGGTTCCAGTAGAACATCTTCGAAAATTTTGGTAAGTCCAGAAAACTTGACTAAGAATTTGATGCCAATTTCTTGGTTGCCTTCGAATGTACTTTTTAATTAATGCAATCAAAATCTTATTCCCCACCTCCAGCTGTTCATTGTTTTGGGCATAATAAGGTATAGAAGAAAGCATTTTTATATCCCTAAACTTGGCATATTTCATGAAATTTTTTCCAATAAACATGGTTCTTGATCAGCGATAATAGATTGAGAAATTCAAAATTTATGCACAATATGTTCCTCATTGAAATCAATTATTTCATTATGAGTGACTTCCCTCGAAGGAATAGCCTCTACCCATTTAGAAAAATAATTAATACCAACCAAAATAAACTTAGACATTTAGAAGAAGGTGGGTGAATCTGGCCAATCAAATTTAAAATCCAACCTCTAAATGGTCAGGGTTTAATTATAACATGCAATTTTGATGCTGAAATATGTTGAAGATTTCCATATTTGACACTCTGGTGCACGAAATTGTGATCATCAATGGCGCCATCAACATGGTACGCTCAATTGCAATCTCAACTTTTTATCAACAACTTTGCACAACTAACCAGCAAGTGTACTGGGTCGTCCAAGTAATAAACCTTACGCGAGTAAGGGTCGATCCCACAGAGATTGTTGGTATGAAGCAAGCTATGGTCACCTTGTAAATCTTAGTCAGGCAAACTCAAATGGTTATGGATGATGTATGAATAAAACATAAAGATAAAGATAGAGATACTTATGTAATTCATTGGTAGGAATTTCAGATAAGCGCATGAAGATGCTTGGTCCCTTCCGTCTCTCTGCTTTCCTACCGTCTTCATCCAATCCTTCTTACTCCTTTCCATGGCAAGCTGTATGCAAGGGTTTCACCGTTGTCAGTGGCTACCTCCCATCCTCTCAGTGAAAATGTTCAACGCACCCTGTCACGGCACGGCTATTCATTTGTCGGTTCTCAATCAGGCCGGAATAGAATCCAGTGATTCTTTTGCGTCTGTTACTAACGCCCAACCTTCAGGAGTTTGAAGCTCGTCACAGTCATTCAATCATTGAATCCTACTCAGAATACCACAGACAAGGTTTAGACCTTCCGGATTCTCTTGAATGCTGCCATCAGTTCTAGCTTATACCACGAAGATTCCAGTTAAAGGATCCAAGAGATATCCACCCAATCTAAAGTAGAACGGAGGTGGTTGTCAGGCACACGTTCATAGGTGAGAATGATGATGAGTGTCACAGATCATCACATTCATCAAGTTGAAGAACAAGTGATATCTTAGAACAAGAACAAGCGGAATTGAATAGAAGAACAATAGTAATTGCATTAATACTCGAGGTACAGCAGAGCTCCACACCTTAATCTATGGTGTGTAGAAACTCCACCGTTGAAAATACATAAGAACAAAAGTGATCATTGGCTTCAGCCCCAGAGAGGGAAGAAGCATTTTCGTGCAGAGACTCTTCTTGGAGTTAAACGCCAGCTTTTATGCCAGTTTGGGCGTTTAACTCCCATCCTTGTGCCAGTTCCGGCGTTTAACGCTGGGAATTCTGATGGTGACTTTGAACGCCGGTTTGGGCCGTCAAATCTTGGGAAAAGTATAGACTATCATATATTGCTGGAAAGCCCAGGATGTCTACTTTCCAACGCCGTTGAGAGCGCGCCAATTGAGCTTCTGTAGCTCCAGAAAATATACTTCGAGTGAAGGGAGGTCAGAATCCAACAGCATCTGCAGTCCTTTTCAGCCTCTGAATCAGATTTTTGCTCAGGTCCCTCAATTTCAGCCAGAAAATACCTGAAATCACAGAAAAACACACAAACTCATAGTAAAAGTCCAGAAAACTGATTTTTAACTAAAAACTAAAAAAAAATATACTAAAAACTAACTAGATCATACTAAAAACATACTAAAAACAATGCCAAAAAGCGTACAAATTATCCGCTCATCACAACACCAAACTTAAATTGTTGCTTGTCC
>NC_029781.3:76880644-76881430 GCF_000817695.3 Arachis duranensis | reverse complement strand
GTCATGTATGGGTGGGTTTGGGAGGGAAAGTGGTTTGAATTTGAATGGTGGTGTAGGTGGGGTTTTATGAAGGATGGATGTGAGTGGTGAAGAGAAAGATGGGATTTGATAGGTGAAGGGTTTTTGGGGAAGAGGTGTTGAGGTGATTGGTGAATGGGTGAAGAAGAGAGAGAGAGTGGTGGGGTAGGTAGGGATCCTGTCTGGTCCACAGATCCTGAGGTGTCAAGAAAAAGTCATCCCTGCACCAAGTGGCGAGCAAAATTGCTCTTTATGCCAATTCTGGCGTTAAACGCTGGGCTGATGCCCATTTCTGGCGTTTAACGCCAACTTCTAGCCCTTTCCTGGCGTTTAACGCCAGTCTGGTGCCCCTTTCTGGCGTTAAACGCCCAGAATGGTGTCAGACTGGGCGTTAAACGCCCATCTGCTAGCCTTACTGGCGTTTAAACACCAGCAGGATCTTCCTCCAGGGTGTGCTATTTTTCTTTCTGTTTTTCATTCTGTTTTTGCTTTTTCAATTGATTTTGTGACTTTTCATGATCATCAACCTACAAAAACATAAAATAACAAAGGAAAATAGATAAAATATAAAACATTGGGTTGCCTCCCAACAAGCGCTTCTTTAATGTCAGTAGCTTGACAGAGGGCTCTCATGGAGCCTCACAAATGCTCAGAGCAATGTTGGAACCTCCCAACACCAAACTTAGAGTTTGAATGTGGGGCTTCAACACCAAACTTAGAAGTTGGTTGTGGCCTCCCAACACCAAACTTAGAGTTTGACTGTGGGGC
>NC_029781.3:76879542-76880117 GCF_000817695.3 Arachis duranensis | reverse complement strand
GAAGAATACTCATCAGAGCTCATGAATGGCAGAAGTAACTCCAATGGAATCTCTATGGTCTCATTTTGAGCCTCAGATTCCCATGGTTCCTCATTGGGGAATTCATTGGAGGCCAGCGGACGTCCATTGAGGTCTTCCTCAGTGGCAATTCACTGCCTCTTCCTCCTCTCCTAATTCGACCATGTTGATGGCTTTGCACTCTCCTTTTGGATTTTCTTCTGTATTGCTTGGAAGAGTACTAGGAGGAAGTTCAGTAATTTTCTTGCTCAGCTGACCCACTTGTGCCTCCAAATTTCTAATGGAGGACCTTGTTTCAGTCATAAAACTTTGAGTGGTTTTGATTAGATCAGAGACCATGGTTGCTAAGTCAGAGTTACTCTGCTTAGAATTCTCTGTCTGTTGCTGAGAAGATGATGGACAAGGCTTGCCATTGCTAAACCTGTTTCTTCCACCAGTATTGTTGTTGAAACCTTGTTGAGGTCTCTGTTGATCCTTCCATGAGAGATTTGGATGATTTCTCCATGAAGGATTATAGGTGTTTCCATAGGGTTCTCCCATGTAATTCACCTCTTCCA
>NC_029781.3:76866201-76878862 GCF_000817695.3 Arachis duranensis | reverse complement strand
GATCTTCCAATGGAAGTCCATGGAACTTTCAATTCTGTTGCATTAGAGAAACTAATTGAGGCTTAAGCTCAAAGTTGTTTGCTCCAATGGCAGGGATAGAGATGCTTCTCCCATAGAAGTCGGGAGTAGGTGCAGTAAAGTCACCCAGCACCTTCCTTGCATTGTTGGCATTGTTGTTGTTTTCGGCTGCCATGGGTTCTTCTTCTTTGAAGGTTTCTGTTAGGTCCTCTACAAAGAATTGTGCCTTAGCTTCTCTTAGCTTTCGCTTCAAGGTCCTTTCAGGTTCAGGGTCAGCCTCAACAAGAATGCTTTTGTCTTTGCTCCTGCTCATATGAAAGAGAAGAAAACAAGAAAATATGGAATCCTCTATGTCACAGTATAGAGATTCCTTGAGGTGTCAGAGGAAAAATAGAAGGCAGAAGTAGAAAATTCGAACTTAAAGAAGATGTAGTTTGAATTATGCATTAAGGAATAGTGTTAGTCCATAAATAGAAGGATGTGAGAAGAGGGGAAGAATCTTTTGAAAATTAAGTAAAAGATTTTGAAAACATTTTGAAAAACACTAATTGATTTTCGAAAACCATGATTGAGAAAGAAGTAAAGTGATTTTTGAAAAAGATTTTGAAATTAGAAATCAAAAAGATTTGATTGAAAACTATTTTGAAAAAGATGTGATTAAGAAGATATGATTGGTTTTAAAAAGATATGATTTTAAAAATTAATAACTTGGCTAGCAAGAAAAGATATGATTCAAACATTAAACCTTTCTCAACAGAAAAGGCAACATACTTGAAATGTTGAATCAAATCATTAATTGATAGCAAGTATTTTTGAAAAAGGAAAGAAATTGATTTTGAAAAAGATTTGATTGAAAAGATATGATTTGAAAAAGATTTGATTTTGAAAAATTTTTGAAAACTTGAAAAAAATTTGCATTGAAAACAGAATCTTCCCTCTTGTGCCATCCTGGCGTTAAACGCCCAGAATGGTGCACATTCTGACGTTTAACGCCCAAAACTCTACCCTTTTGGGCGTTAAACGCCCAGCCAGGCACCCTGGCTGGCGTTTAAACGCCAGTCTGTCTTCTTCACTGGGCATTTTGAACGCCCAACTTTTTCTGTGTGATTCCTCTGTTGTATGTTATGAATCTTCAATTCTCTGTATTATTGACTTGAAAAGACACAAATTAAAAATATTTTTGGATTTTTAATGATGAGGAATAATCAAAATGCAACTAAAATCAAATAACAATGCATGCAAGACACCAAACTTAGCAGTTTGTATACTACTGACACTGTCAAAATGAGAATGCATATGAGACACACAAAATACTCAAGTCAAGAGAATTCAAAGATCAGAGCAATGAAATCATAAAGAACAACTTGAAGATTAATGAAGACACATGCATGAATGCTAGGAGAACAGAAACATGCAATTGACACCAAACTTAATATGAGACTCTAGACTCAACAAGAAATATTTTTGAATTTTATGATTTTGTAATTTTTTTGTGCTTTTTTTGAAAATTAAGTGGAAAAAGAAAATAAAGGTATCAAAATTCTTAATGAGAATTCCAGGAATCATGCAATGTTAGTCTAAAGCTTCAGTCTAAAGAAATTAGACATGGCTAAACAAGCTTCAGCAAGACATTGCATTCAAGAGCTAAATTGATGAAGATCAATCAGCTTTGGTTATGATAAGAATATCACCTTGAAACACTAGAATTCATTCTTAAGAACTCTAAAAAAAAATACATAATCTAAGCAACAAGATGAACCGCCAATTGTCCATACTCGAACAATCCCCGGCAACGGCACCAAAAACTTGGTGCACGAAATTGTGATCATCAATGGCGCCATCAACATGGTACGCTCAATTGCAATCTCAACTTTTTATCACAACTTCGCACAACTAACCAGCAAGTGTACTGGGTCGTCCAAGTAATAAACCTTACGCGAGTAAGGGTCGATCCCACAGAGATTGTTGGTATGAAGCAAGCTATGGTCACCTTGCAAATCTTAGTCATGCAGACTCAAGTCTTCATCCAATCCTTCTTACTCCTTTCCATGGCAAGCTGTATGCAAGGGTTTCACCGTTGTCAGTGGCTACCTCCCATCCTCTCAGTGGAAATGTTCAACGCACCCTGTCATGGCACGGCTATTCATCTGTCGGTTCTCAATCAGGCCGGAATAGAATCCAGTGATTCTTTTGCGTCTGTTACTAACGCCCAACCTTCAGGAGTTTGAAGCTCGTCACAGTCATTCAATCATTGAATCCTACTCAGAATACCACAGACAAGGTTTAGACCTTCCGGATTCTCTTGAATGCCGCCATCAGTTCTAGCTTATACCACGAAGATTCCGGTTAAAGGATCCAAGAGATATCCACCCAATCTAAGGTAGAACGGAGGTGGTTGTCAGGAACACGTTCATAGGTGAGAATGATGATGAGTGTCACTGATCATCACATTCATCAAGTTGAAGAACAAGTGATATCTTAGAACAAGAACAAGCAGAATTGAATAGAAGAACAATAGTAATTGCATTAATACTCGAGGTACAGCAGAGCTCCACACCTTAATCTATGATGTGTAGAAACTCCACCGTTGAAAATACATAAGAACAAGGTCTAGGCATGGCCGAATGGCTAGCCTCCCAAAGAGGGTTCAATCATAAAAACATGATCAAAAGATCTAGAGATCAAAAGATTCCAAAGATCCAAAGATGAAAATACAATAGTAAAAGGTCCTATATATAGAGAACTAGTAGCCTAGGGTTTACAGAGATAAGTAAATGACATAAAAATCCACTTCCGGGCCCACTTGGTGTGTGCTTGGGCTGAGCATTGAAGCATTTTTCGTGTAGAGACTCTTCTCGGAGTTAAACGCAAGCTTTTATGCCAGTTTGGGCGTTTAACTCCCATCCTTGTGCCAGTTCTGGCGTTTAACACTGGGAATTCTGATGGTGACTTTGAACGCCGGTTTGGGCCGTCAAATCTTGGGCAAAGTATGGACTATCATATATTGCTGGAAAGCCCAGGATGTCTACTTTCCAATGCCGTTGAGAGCACACCAATTGGCTTCTGTAGCTCAAGAAAATCCACTTCGAGTGCAGGGAGGTCAGAATCCAACAGCATCTGCAGTCCTTTTTAGTCTCCAAATCAGATTTTTGCTAAGGTCCCTCAATTTCAGCCAGAAAATACCTGAAATCACAGAAAAACACACAAACTCATAGTAAATTCTAGAAAAGTGAATTTTAACTAAAAACTAATAAAAATATACTAAAAACTAATTAGATCATACTAAAAACATACTAAAAACAATGCCAAAAAGCGTACAAATTATCCGCTCATCACACTCCTCACAAGATCTAGCATAATTTATACAATCTTTTTGAATGGTTAGCCAATATAATCTTTTCTTGTTTATAATCCATTTCATTTTTTTCTCTGATTAATGGGCACCACAAATTCCTTCGTGCACTTTTGCAAGATCCAAATACGTCTCTTTTTCTTCCAAACATGTCAAAAGATTTTCGTCAATAGATATAACACATTATTCATTATAACATAACTTTGAGCTTTGTATTTAAGTTTTTTATCGACACTGAGGTTTAGGTTCTCTAAATATTCCACAATTCGAATTCTCCAATCTTTTGGATCTATTTTTTTAAACAAAAACACTTCTCTTTCTCTCACAGGAATAAATATTTTCTTATCCTTACCAATTTTTCTAGTGTTGTGAACTTGATCTTATATCTTCTTGGTCAATTTATATGTTTCTTGATTTAATTTCCTTAAAATATGCCTCACATTGACATTGTCAAGCTCACTCAACAACTTTGTAGCTACATTGAAATACTTTATTAAATTTTCACTAACACACATATACTCAGGTGACATTTGACGGACTACAAGCTGTGAATCCTCAATTTTTTACATCTTTTACTCTTCTTTCTAATAATCAATGTTCTGAAAACTGGTTCGAACTGGTCGGTCGAACCGGTTGAACCGTGAACCGGACCAAAAAATGAATAGGATAATCATCAAAACCACAAAATCCAAAAATCGGAATTGAAACGGCAAACCAGCCGATAACCGGTCGGTCAAACCGAACCGTGACCCGGCCAGTTTTTTGGATGGCAACAAAACGCTGCTGTTTTTAGCTGCTGAATCCCTAAATGTCCAAAATCTTGAGATCCCTAATTGCCTTCCCTTCTATGCTTCAGCCTTCACTCCTTCAGTGCTTCTCAGTTTTCATTCATCGAGCAGGATTCACTGAGCTACTTCCAAGTTCCAATGCCTCACTCAGTCACTGTCACACCATCACACGGGTCGAGCCACTGCCATCGAGCCACCGTAGAGCCGTCGATAATTGAGAAGTGAGAACGCCTCACTCTCACATGGGTCGAGCCACCGTCGTCGAGCCACCGCAGAACCGTTCGAGAACTGAGAAGTGAGAACGCCTTACTCTCACACGGGTCGAGCCACCGCAGCAGCCGTCGTGAACTGAGAAGGTGCCTTCGCTGTCTCCCACCGCCTCACTCTCACTCTCCCTGTTGCATGTTCTGTTGAAGCCTTGAAGGTGCCTTCGCTGTCTCCCACTCTCCCTGTTTTATTTTTCTTTGAACTGTGTATTATAAAACTGTGAACTGATTCAAGATTCAAGTGATTGGAGAGAGCTAAACTGTACTGTGATTATTGATTAGTGATTACTGAAACTGAACTGTGATTCAACATGATGAACACTGAAACTGTATTGGATTTTATTGTTATTTCTCTGTTGTGTCTGTTCTGAAACTGATTAGTGATTTTCTGAATGTGAAATCAATCAAAGAAATTGATTTTGTGTTGTCGAAATTATTGCTAAAATGGGTTTATTGCTCTGCTGCTGCTGTTTTTTAATTTATGAGTATACTATTTTTGAATTTTTGTTGATAGATTTATTGATTTCAGAATTTAGAGTGATTATTTGTTGCTGTGTTTTAATTTTAAACCAAATTGATGCTTTCAAAAAATTAACAAATAGCATATGTCCCATGTTATTGATTTAGAGCAAGGAAATCATGAAGATGATGCTATTGTTTGAGGTCTTGGGAGTGCTGTTGATGATGGTAGTGTATTTCTCTTATGCAGAAGACAGCGGTTCAAGCCACTCTCATTTCTAATGTTTTTTACTTCATTCTTTAACTGTAAAATTTGGTTTCTGATGCTTTTTAATACAAAATTTGATTGATTCTGTAGATATTTAGACACCCTTTTGTTTATGATTCATGGAATTGAGAATTGGATTATTTGGTACTGCTCTATCTGTATACTTGTTCTATATCTTGGTGTTGAGTCTCACAAATATTCTCAATTACTTACAGCTGTGGTTTCCTTCTTGAATGTAATTTTATTTTTCCAAAAGAAATCATAGAGGAATAGGATTGTAGATTTTTTAATTGAGTGATGAATGTAAAGCTGAAGATGATGATGACAAAAGTGCTTGGAAACATATATTTTAAGAGAGTTTAATTTTTTTTGAGTTTGTAAATTGAAAAGATCATATAGTTTTAGTGTGTTTATGTATGTTTTATTTATTATTTCATTATAAAACGGTTTTTTCGGTTTAACCATGGTCGAACCGGTTGAACCTGAAAATCAGTGAATCAGTAGCCAGAATGGTTCGATGACCGATTTGGTTTTCAGAACCTTGTTAATAATAATTCCATTCCTATTATTAATGCCTCATACTTTGCCTCATTGTTGGAGCATGACTAATTCAATTCAAAGAAGAAGTTACTTGGCTCGCCATTTGGGAAAATAATTAAAATTTCTATACCAACACCACCTTTATGGCATGAACCATCAAAATATAATTTTAAGGTATCAAACCAACGAAATATAGCAAACTTTCATCAATGTTAATACAGGAATGGTCAACCAAAAAATTAGCCTGAACTTGTCCCTTAACGGCTCTTGCAGGAATAAAATGTAAAGAAAATTGTGTCAAAGCCAACATTCATTTTCTTAGTCTACCATTAAAGATCGGAGAAGACAACATATATTTAAAAATATCAAACTTAGAAATCTTAATAAACAAGAATTAAATAGTACTTAAATTTAAGACAAGAAAAATATAAAGCTAAACAAAGTTTCTCCATTGGAGAATAACGGCTCTCAACATTATTTAGTATGCTGCTTAGATAATAAAGTACTCTTTCGTTGTCATCCTTGTCTTCTTGAGCCAGCATTCCACCAATTGTTATTTCTGAAGCTAACACGTAAAGTTTTAGAGGTGTTTCGTGCCTTGAAGGTATTATAACAGGAGGATTAGTCAAGTACTTCTTGATGTTGTCAAAAGCTTCTTGATGCTCTGATTTTCACTGGAACTTTTCCTTTTTTTTTTCAATTTGATTAGAGGCGCAAAAACTTTAGTTTTTCCTAACAGATTGAAAATGAACCTTCTGAGGTAATTAATATTTCCTAGAAATGGTTGCAGCTATTTTTTGTTAGTTAGAGGAGGAGTCTCTAAGATAGCTATTGTATTTTTCTTGTTAATTTCAATCTCATTTTTCTGCACAAAAAAACCAAAAAAATTTATGCACTCACACTAAAAACACATTTTTAAAATATTCATTTTTAATTTATACTTTCTCATTCTTTCAAATACCTTTTTAAAAATTTTTAGATGCTCTTTTCTATCATTTGATTTGACAACCACATCATCAACATAGATTTTTATAAAATATCTAATAAAGTCATGAAAACTTTTATTCATAGCTCTTTAATAGGTTGCACCAATATTTTTAAGCCCAAATGGCATCACAACCCATTCAAAAGTTCCTAAAGTACCTGGACAACTAAATGCGATTTTTGACATATCTTTTTTTAGCTATGTATATTTGATTATAGCCTGAATATCCATCCATAAAACTTAAAATATCATGACCAGTAGTAGAATCTATCAACATATCAACTTTAGAAATTGGATATTCATCTTTTGGTGTTGTAGAATTCAAATCTCTAAAATCAATTCAAACTCTTAATTTTTCATTCTCTTTCATGACAGGAATAACATTGAAAATTTAGTTGACATACTTTGTTGTTCTTATAAATTTAGCCTTAAGAAGTCTTTCAATATCTTTCTTAATCTTCTGCATAACCTCAGGAGCAAATCTTCTTGGTGGTTGCTTGACTGGTTTGACGTTGGCTTTTAGTGGCAATTGATGCTCTACTAGTTCATGACTCAAGTCTAGCATCTCTACATAATCCCATACAAAACAATTACAATATTCCTTAAAGATCTCCACCACTTCTTTTTAGAAATCATCAGGCAGCATCTTGCTCACATATGTTGGTCTAGGATGATCACCATTACCAATATCTACCTCTTCCAAAAGATCCTACACCTCAACTTTCTTCACATTGTCAATATTATTTTTTTCAAAACCTAAAGGACCATCATCATATATACAATCATAAGGTATATTGTCAATGCACCATTCTCTGCCTGCCATATAGGCTAACAGCCAAGCCAGTTGGTACATCAAACTCATCATCTAAGTCTCTCTTGAGGTCGTATCTGTCCCGACTTTAGGGACCAAAATAAATTATTCATATCTATTTTTCACGTCTCAATATTTTCAGGATCAAATGCCTTGGTATCAACAGTCAGTGACTTAACTCCAGGATTATACATCCTAAACTCCACATGCATCTCATCATAGTAATAGGTACTGTTGTCAGCAAGAACTTTTTCTACTTTTCCGTCTTCATTACATAAAATCAATTTTGATGTAGAGTGGATGGAATAATGTCCATCCCATGAATCTAGTCATGTCCCAAAAACAAGTTAAAACCAGTCTTAGAAGGAACAACAACAAACAAAGTTGGTCTATTAATAGAACAAACGTCAATTGACAGCAGAATCACACCTCTAACAAAAAAAGTCTTTCCATTAAAATCTGTCACCCCAATACTACTTTTGATCAAATTTTTTTTAGTCTTTCCAAGTTTTTCCATCATTCTTTCACGCATGAGATTGGTAGCAACTCCCTTATCAGTCAATTTTTGACTATCCTTCCATCAACACGATCCTTGATATGCAGTGGGTGCAAATGCTTCTTGTCATTTTTAGTAGGCTTCTCAAACAATTTCCCACCACACATATTATCATAACAATTATCTTCTAATGATTATACTTACTGGACTTGACTATACTCTTCAGGAAGCACTAACACCACAACTATAAATTGGTTGACTCCAAATATCGCATCTAAGTTGTCATCAAAATCAGTATCAAAATTGTCAGTAATTTAGTCTTCATCTTTTTTTTTCTTTGTGCTCAACTATTACTTTTTTTCGACCAAATTCCATTTTTATATTTTTATTGCTTTTAGGGTGAGTAGAAGAGTTGCTTGTTTCTATAGACTTGGCCATAGTTGGCAAAGGAGAAAAACTCTTACCATGCTCCTTGTATGGTTCCAAAAGAACATACTCTGGTATGTTCTTGTTTTGCTCAAAATTTATGATAGGAAAATACTTTGGAACAACTCTGACCATTTAGTCAAGGAGAATAACTAGGAACCTTTTGCATGTTAGGATTATAACAAGAATAAATTGGCTTTGAAAGAATAGGTACATTTTTTAGAACATATATACTACCTCCATCTTATGCATGATTCAGATTTCATAATTGGGACTCGTAATATCTAGACTTAAAAGGTCTAAGCCTCACCTATTTATTTTTTTCCTCTTAAAAAATTATTAGGTTGATTCTGCACATTTTTCACATTCTGGACCCATTTGTTATTTAAAATTTTGGCTGTAGGGACTCTTCTCTTTTGAGAAAAATCATCAAATTTTTTGTCAATCATTACCACAGTTTTCATCTTTTAGTTGACGGGTTGTATTCTAGTATTGTTGACACACTTGTTCAAAGAAACCTAACAATCTAACTTTTGTTTTCCTTCAGCAATCTTTCACTTTAGCTTATTAGTTTCGTTCTCTTTTTTAGCAATTTATTTTTCAACTCAGCCTTTTCCTTCTCTTCGACTTTATACTTTTCAATTTTTTTGCAACTTTCTTGTCAAAAATAGCACTGCACTTTAGATACATAGCGATGGTGCTGTCAGATTCTTTAATTCTCAGCAAAAAATCTAACAAATTCTCACTAGGACGAGGATAAATTGGCTTCTTGTCTCACTCAAAGTCCCTCAGGTTTTTATTTTCACCTTGAGCACTAGCCATTGTGGTGTCAATTTCTAATATATTGACTGACAAGTTGAATGGCTTAACATAATTTGAATCAGTAATGAATGATTCAATGTCCACCTTCATAGTAATTTTATTCTCAAACATCAACCTTCCCTCCTCAATAGCTTTTTGTATTAAATCCCTTAAACGGACGCAATTATTAGTGATGTGCGAAAATACCTGATGACACTTATAAAATTTCTTATTCTCTATTTCATCAGCCGAAGGCATCTTTTTTACTTGTGATAAAATAAGTTGTGTATCCTTTAATAAAACCTCAAATATTTGGTCTGCCTTAGAAATATAACAAAGATAAGTCTTATTTTCAGTTTTAAAATACGAAGAAACTTTTTTTAATAGGCTTCAAAGATTTGCACACATAAGGAGGACCCCACGTAATTCAACAATATAAATCTATTTTTCATCTAAATCACTACTATAAGAAAAACAAATATATGTAAGCTTTTTTTATAACCTTCTTTAAAATTCTCATTTTCTTTCTTAATTTGTTCTATTTGTCATACTCTCTTAGCTAGCCGGACAAGAACTAAAATATGTCGATTAACAAATTTTTTTCTAACTTCAAATTCTAGTCCATAAGTAACCATTTCGACAACTTTGATTTATGAAATTGGAGTAAAATACTTATTTCTCATGTTTCTAAATTGTGCCAAATAAGTGTCAATGAATTTTTTCTCTACACGTTTGACAGAGCATAAATCCGTAAGGCTAATTTTTAATTCACCTAAAAAAATTAATCCTAAAAATTTATTTCTAATTGTGCCCAAGAATGAATGAAATTTGGTCTCAAGTTGGAGAACTAAGTAAATGTTTTTTTTAAAAAAGAATAAAAATATCTCATCTTGAGATATTCATTAGAAGCTGCTTCCCAATTTTAATAGTATATCGTGTAACACCCGCACTATCAGAGCGTCATACTTCCAGCTGCGCCACTCTGATAGATTGGATATTACGACAACTCTAAACATATTTAATACTAAAATAGGAGCCTGTTTAAAACTTAAAACCGTATAACATTTCAAAAAAACTTTTTACATTGAAAACATATACATACAGACCAGGTACAATACTTTAAATTATATATATACATAACAGTAACTTACAAACATACATATCACAAATTCCTATCCCTCTTACAAAATTGGTAAAAACAAAGGCGAGGAAAAAATAATAATAACTAAGATAATACAAAAATATCGAATAAATAGAAAATGAAATAAACTCTTCTAAAACTTCGTCATCCATATCCTAAAAAGGAAAAACCTGTAGGGAAGTGAGAACATCGTCCTCGATGATTCTCACTATAGGGTCACAGAATTGTTATAATAAGATACATAAAATAAAAACTATTTTTAAATTACAGTGATCATTGCTCGTCTTATGTATCTTCTCAAATACCTAGGTTCACATTCAAAAATCCAAAAATCCTTTTTAATAGAGAACTTAGTTAATTCCTCAAAATCCAAAACCTTTTTCCTTTCGAGTAAAACCTTAAAAGTTTTTCCAAATAGTATGTATGACCAACATGTCCCAAGAATAGGTTCAATTAAGTCTATGCTGTAAGATTTTGATTTTTCATACTTTACTAGGCCATGAACATAAAAGAGGTTACCTACGCGGTATAAATGATCATCTTATTCTAAGCATAGTTTTGTTAAGTCTAAGCTGAACCAGTTAGATACTTTATACAGAACTAGACCTCAAACATACTAATCACGGCCTCAGTCCCATCTAAATCCAACACGGCTCCCAGCCCAAACAACTCAATCATCAACCAATTCATCACAAACCAACCAATCAAACACAATCACAATTAATGTAGTTCAAGCACAATCAAGAGTAATTACAACAAGTATAACAGTTAGCAGTTAACATAAGTATTCATATAGGTAAACCAATTACAATATGCACACCCAAACAATGTCACATAGATGCAAATGATGAATGTTTGTCCTACTAACTATGATATCACATTGTCGGTTCAATTGCCAACCCGACACATTCCCATGAGAATGTCGCCTTTCGATCACGAATATAGCTATGGGAACTACACGGATATAGTTCTGGGCACACTTCTGTGATCCGAAAGGATGTGAACGGGATACTCTGCCTCCAACCTCACATCTACACGTAAGCGGGATTAACCACCGTGTAACACCCTAACTATCAAAATGTCACGCTTCTGGCTGCGCCACTCTGATAGCTCGAGTATTACGACGACTCTTATAATATTTAATACTAAAATATGAACCTGTTTAAAACTTAAAAACCGCATAACCTTTCATAAACACTTTTTCGTGAAAACATAAACATACATGTACATACAAACCAGATACAATTCCTTAAGATATATATACATAACACTAGCTTACAAACATACATATTATGATTTCCTATCCCCCTTACAAACTTAGTAAAGATAAAGGCGAGGGAAAAATAAAAGCTAAGATAATACAAAAATAACGAATAAACAAATATATATATATATATATACACACACATAACACTAGCTTACAAACATACATATCATAATTTCCTATTCCTCTTACAAACTTAGTAAAGATAAAGGCAAGGGAAAAATAAAAGATAAGATAATACAAAAATAACGAATAAACAGAAAAAGGAATATAACTCTTCTGAAGCTTCGTCATTTATATCCTAAAAAGAAATAAGCTGTAGGAGAGTGAAAACGTCGTCCTCGCTTGTTCTCACCATAGGATTACAGAAATTGCTATAACAAGATACGTAAAATAAAATAAAATTTATTCTTAGAGTACAGTGATCATTTCTCGTCTCATGAGTCTTTCCAAAAACCTTGGGTACATGGTGCACGAAATTGCAATCACACTTTTGCAATCCCGCACAACTAACCAGCAAGTGCACTGGGTCGTCCAAGTAATACCTTACGCGAGTAAGGGTCGATCCCACAGAGATTATCGGCTTGAAGCAAGCTATGGTTATCTTGTAAATCTTAGTCAGGATATCAGAAATTATCAGGATTGATTGTGAAAAGAAAAAGAACATGAAATAAGTACTTGTTTTGCAGTAATAGAGAATAGGTTGGGGTTTTGGAGATGCTCCATCTTCTGAATCTCTGATTTCCTACTGTCTTCTTCTTCAAGCACGCAAGGCTTAATCTAAGGTAGAACGGAGGTGGTTGTCAGGCACACGTTCATAGTTGAGAATGATGATGATTGTCACGGATCATCACATTCATCCGATTTAAGAACAAGTAGTATCTTAGAATGGAATCAAGCATGATTGAATGGGAAACAGTAGTAATTGCATTAATCCATCAAGACACAGCAGAGCTCCTCACCCCCAACCATGGGGTTTAGAGACTCATGCTGTGGAAGGTACACAAAGAAACGTGTAAAGTGTCATGAGGTACAGATACAATGTG
>NC_029781.3:76853994-76865866 GCF_000817695.3 Arachis duranensis | reverse complement strand
CAGGTCCCTCAATTTCAGCCAGAAAATACCTGAAATCACAGAAAAACACACAAACTCATAGTAAAGTCCAGAAAAGTGAATTTTAACTAAAAACTTATAAAAATATACTAAAAACTAACTAGATCATACCAAAAACATACTAAAAACAATGCCAAAAAGCGTATAAATTATCCGCTCATCAGTACACATTAGAAATCTAGAAAATCCCTTTTTGAAGACTTCGTAAATTTTTCAAATAATTTAAAACAAAACCTTTTTCCTTTCTTGTAAAATCTGAAAAGTTTTTCCTAGACAGTATGAATGACCAACATGTCCCAAACATAGGTTCAATTAAGTCTATGCTATAAGAGTTTGAACTATGCTGTGAGAGTTTAATTTTCATACTTTTCTATACCACAGCCATGAAAGCAGTTACCTACACAGTATAAATGACCATCCCGTTCCAAGCATAGGTTCATTAAGTCAATGTTGAACCGGTCAGATACTTTATACAAAACTAGAACTCAATATACCAATCACGGCCTCAAGCGCATCCAATCCAACACAGCCCCCGGCCCAAACAATTCAATCATCAACCAATTCATCACAAACCAACCAATCAAACACAATCACAAATAATGTAGTTCAAACAGAATCAATAGTAATTACAACAATTACAGCAGTTAGCAATTAACATAAGTATTCACAAAGGCAAACCAATTACAATATGCACACCAAGAAATGTTACATAAATGTAAATG
Organism: Arachis duranensis; assembly: GCF_000817695.3. NCBI lineage: Eukaryota > Viridiplantae > Streptophyta > Magnoliopsida > Fabales > Fabaceae > Arachis > Arachis duranensis. The sequence continues at coordinate 76,865,126 of NC_029781.3, read as the reverse complement.
ATGAATGTCTGCCCTACTGGCTGTGATATCACATTGTCGGTTCAACTGTCAACCTGACACATCCCCATAGAGATGTTGCCCTTCGGATTCATGGTGTGGGAACCCTGAGATACAGTGCTCGGATCACTATCCAGGATTTTGCGCCTATACGCTCTGATGATCCGAAGGGATGCGAGCAGGATCTATTGCTACCAACCTCACATCTAAGCGCAAGCGGGATGAACTACTGCCCTTACGCCGCCGCCGCTACCTCGACAGGCGGGATCCAACCACAGCCCCTGCCAGGCGCATAGCGTCTCATGATCTCAATATAAAACAGTAGTCCAGTGATTTTTCAGAAACATTTTCAACACATCAATCAGGCTCAATATCTTACTTTAAAATCATTCTTGGCCTATTTACTTTTAAATAAAAACCATATTCAATTCACATCTTGCCAAGAATCACTTTTCAAAATGGAGCCACTCTCCACTTCTTTCCAACACTTCCAAACAATCTCAAAACCATGCCAATTTCAAAATCATCTTTCGAAAGACTCAAAATCATTCGTTTATAAATCAGGATTTGGTCATAAAATTCCTCAGCGGAGTCTCAAGACTTTAGGAGAGAATAACCTAACTTATTTCTTAAATTCATTGAAAACCTCCGAAACCTTAACTTCTTGATTTAAATAAATAAAATTGAATTTAAACCAAAACCAAGTCATGTGTCCAAATATTCCGAGTCAATTTAAAAAGTAACTTACTTAGACCAGAACCAAATCATTTAAACCGAAAACCAATTTCAGTTTCATTCTTAAATCTGTTTCCAAAAGTTTGGGAATTGTATCTGTTTTACTAAGTCATGTTTCCTAAAATACTTCAAACTTTTCTTAAAACATCGTAAAGTGAAATTAGTTAATCAAAATCCAAGTTCCTTTTAAGTCCATTAAAACTCCTTCAAATTTGCTTATTTAATCAACTTCCAAAACATAATTATTTTCATCTTTAAATTGACTTTAAAACCTAATTCTTTTCTTAAATAATTTACATTCAAAATATAACAATTTTCTTAATAAAAGCGTCCAAACCAATTTCATATATCCGTAATTCAATTCAAGGCATAATTCATTCCTTTTCAAAAATTCGTTTCAAATAAAGTCTCGGATTTTATAAAAATTTCGGCAGCATCTTCCCTAAAATTTGGACTTTGCCACCCTTTTCGGGTCCCAAACAAACCAATCATCAACTCTTTCCAGCAGGTTCAAGACCAAATCAGTTTCCAATAAAACAAAAAACTAAACTTTCAGATTATCAAAATCACTCAAATCAACCAATCCAAAAATCTCCATTTTATTAAAATCAGACATTGTTTCAATCAAACAGCCAACCATATTCATTCAAGATAAAATTAGACAATTCATAAGACTCACACAACCACCAGAAATATATTTTGCACATCATATCTATTTATAACAATTTCCAATTTAAATAAAATTAGTTTATATAGAAAGCTCCTACCTCAAAACGTAAAACCATATCCCAAACGCCTCACTGAGTCCTTGTCGCCTCAACTCGAAATCACCGGCAACCAAAACCTCGGCTCTAAGCCACTTTCACAACAACCATAGTAACACTAATCGCAACATACAATAATCAGGACTCGACCCCACGTTATCAAAACTCATATTCATTAACCAACACAACATTATACTAACGCGAGGCCTTCCAAAACATAAATACTTACTGAACTAGTGAAATGAAGCAGCCGCGAACTCTGAGTAAGTCACGCAATCATCGATACATAACCCTACGAATGATAACGCCACAACACCTCAACCTAAATTATCAGAACAACAATATAAAAGGCTTTCAAATCGAAAATGCTTACCGAACGAAGAAGGAACGGATGAACCAAAATAGCGGCAGTCTTCGAACCGGTTTGGCGGCAGCCCAGCTGCCACCTCAAGCGGTAGCGGTGATGAAAAACCTTGACAACCGCAATTGCACAACAACATTATGACCATAAAAAACCAAGACCAGGAAAGAATGAGAACCAACTGCAAGGACCCTTACCAGCGGTGGTTTCAGCGGCCACAACGATTTTCTCCGGCGATCATACAGTGGACCACAACCACCGCGGCAGCCAGTAGGGCGGCGACCTTAGCAGCAGGAACGGTGGTAATGGCAGTAAGGAGCATAGCGACGGTGCGTAGACCGGCGACGACCTTCAGCAGTGGCGCCGGTGGACCAGTCGCGATAGAGGCAGCTGATGAGCAAATAATTTATACGCTTTTGGCATTATTTTTAGGTAGATTTTAGTATGATCTAGTTACTTTTAGGGATATTTTCATTAGTTTTTATGCTAAATTCACATTTCTAGACTTTACTATGAGTTTGTGAGTTTTTCCGTGATTTCAGGTATTTTCTGGCTGAAATTGAGGGACCTGAGCAAAACTCTGATAGGAGGCTGACAAAGGACTGCTGATGCTATTGGAATCTGACCTTCCTGCACTCAAAATAGATTTTCTGTAGATACAAAACTTCAAATGGCGTGCTCTCAATGGCTTTGGAAAGTAGATATCCAGAGCTTTCAAGCAATATATAATAGTCCATACTTTATACGTAATTAGATGACGTAAACTGGCGCTCAACGCCAGTTCTATGCTGCATTCTGAAGTCAAACGCCAGAAACACGTCACGAACTAGAGTTGAACGCCCAAAACACGTTACAACTTGGCGTTCAACTCCAAGAGAAGCCTCAGCTCATGGATAGATCAAGCTCAGGCCAAGCACACCAAGTGGGCCCCGGAAGTGAATTTATGCATCAATTATTTACTTCTGTAAACCCTAGTAGCTAGTTTAGTATAAATAGAACTTTTTACTAGTTTATTAGATGTCTTGGACTATCTAGTTCTTTTGACCATTCGGTCTTTCATGGGGGCTGGCCATTCGGCCATGCCTGGACCTTCATCACTTATGTATTTTCAACGGTAGAGTTTCTACACACCATAGATTAAGGGTGTGGAGCTCTGCTGTACCTCAAGTTTCAATGCAATTACTATTTTCCTTGCAATTACTATTTTCTATTCAATTTTACTTATTCCTATCTAAAATTTCCACCATTGAATTACATGAGTAACTATATCTTTATTTTCTGTTAAAATTTATTATTATTATTCGAAAATCCAATAATCTCTTGATATAGTTGAATCCGCATGACTGGGATTTACAAGATGACCATAGCTTGCTTCATACCAACAATCTCTGTGGGATCGACCCTTACTCACGTAAGGTATTACTTGGACGACCCAGTACACTTGCTGGTTAGTTGTGCAGAGTTGTGACAAAGTGTGATTTATGTTTGAGAGCACCAAGTCTTTGGAGCCATTGTTGATGATCACAATTTCGTCCACCAAGTTTTTGGCGCCGTTGCCGGGGATTGTTCGAGTATGGACAACTGACGGTTCATCATGTTGCTCAGATTAGGTAATTTTCTTTTTTTTTATTTTCTTTTCAAAAAGTTTTCAAAAATATTTTTCAAAATTTCTCACCTGTTTTCGAAAATTTTCAGAGTTTTCAAGAATTAATCCTAGAGTTTCATATAACATGTTTTAGCTTGGCTGGCTATTAAGCCATGGCTAATTCACAGGATTTTGATTGAGGACTTTGGATTCATTACTTTCTTTTTCCTATATGTTTTTCGAAAAATATAAAAGAAAATCCAAAAAAATCATAAAATCATAAAAATAAAAAATATTTGGTGTTTCTTGCTTGAGGCTTGAGTCAATTTATAAGTTTGGTGTCAATTGCATGCTTAAAAATTTTTTTTCTTGCATTTTTCGAAAATTCATGCATTCATAGTGTTCTTCATGATCTTCAAGTTGTTCTTGGTAAGTCTTCTTGTTTGATCTTGATGTTTTCTTGTTTTGTGTCTTTTATTGTTTTTCATGTGCATTCTTGCATTCATAGAGTCTAAGCATTAAAGATTTCTAAGTTTGGTGTCTTGCATGTTTTCTTTGCATTAAAATTTTTTCAAAAATATGTTCTTGATGTTCATCATGATCTTCAAAGTGTTCTTGATGTTCATCTTGACATTCATAGTGTTCTTGCATGCATAATGTGTTTTGATTCATAATTTTCATGTTGTGAGTCATTTTTTATGTTTTTCTCTCTCATAATTAAAAATTCAAAAATAAAAAATATCTTTTCCTTTTTTTCTCAAAATTTCGAAAATTTGGGTTGACTTAGTCAAAAAATTTTTAAAATTAGTTGTTTCTTGTAAGTCAAGTCAAATTTTCAAATTTAAAAAAAAATCTTATCTTATTAAAACTTTTTCAAAAAATCAAATCTTTTTCTTTTTTTATTTTATTTTATTTAATTTTCGAAAATGTAATTTTTTTTAAAATATTTTTCAAAAATATTTTTCTTAGTTTTATCTTTATTTTCGAAAATTATGCTAACAATTAATGTGATTGGTTCAAAAATTTGAACTTTGTTACTTTCTTGTTAAGAAAGGTTCAATCTTTAAATTCTAGAATCTTATCTTTTAGTTTCTTGTTAGTCAAGTAATTAATTTTAATTTTAAAAATTAAATCTATCTTATCTTATCTTATATCATATCTTTTTCAAAATTTTATCTTTTTCAAAAATTTGATTTTAAAATATCTTATCTAACTTCTTATCTTATCTTTTCAAATTTGATTTTAATATCTCTTCCAACTAATTATTTGACTTTTTGTTTGTTTCTTATCTTTTTTAAAACCATCTAACTACTCTCCCCTCTCTAATTTTCGAAAATATCTCCCTCTTTTTCAAAAAAATTCTTTTTAATTAACTAATTATTTTAAATTTTAATTTTAATTCTATCTCATCTTTAATTTTTGAAAATCATTAACTCCTTTTCAAAAATAATTTTCAAATTCTCTCTCTCATCTTCTTCTATTTATTTATTCATTTACTAACACTTCTCTTCACATCTCTTCATCTCCAATCACTGCCTCTATCCTTACCCTTGTGTTTGGATTCTCCTTTCTTTATTCTTTTCTTCTTCTACTAATAATAAGGATCTTCTTTACTGTGACATAGAGGATTCCTCTTCTTTTCTTGTTCTCTTCTCTTTCATATGAGCAGGAACAAGGAAAAAAGCACTCTTGTTGAAGCTGATCCTGAACCTGAAAGGACTTTGAAGAGGAAACTAAGAGAAGCTAAATTACAACAATCCAGAGGCAACCTTTCTGAAATTTTCGAACAAGAGAAGGAGATGGCAGCCGAACCCAACAACAATAATGCAATGAGGATGCTTGGTGATTTTACTAATCCCACGTCCAAGTTTGATGGAAGAAGCATCTCAATTCCTACCATTGGAGTAAACAATTTTGAGCTGAAACCTCAATTAGTTGCTCTAATGCAACAGAACTGCAAGTTTCATGGACTTCCATCTGAAGATGCTTACCAGTTTTTAACTCCCTGAAGTCTACAGGCTCATGCTTTTCCCTTTTGCTGTAAGAGATAGAGCTAGAACATGGTTGGACTCACAACCTAAAGATAGCCTGGACTCCTGGGATAAGCTGGTCACGGCCTTCTTGGATAAATTCTTTCCTCCTCAAAAGCTGAGCAAGCTTAGAGTGGATGTTCAGACCTTCAAGCAAAAAAATAGTGAATCCCTCTATGAAGCTTGGGAAAGATACAAGCAGATGACCAAAAAGTGTCCTTCTGACATGTTTTTAAAGTGGACCATATTAGATATATTCTATTATGGTCTATCTGAGTTTTCCAAGATGTCATTGGACCACTCTGCAGGTGGATCCATTCACCTAAAGAAAACGCCTGCAGAAGCTCAGGAACTTATTGGCATGGTTGCAAATAACCAATTTATGTACACTTTTGAGAGGAATTCCGTGAATAATGGGACACCTCAGAGGAAGGGAGTTCTTGAAATTGATGCTCTGAATGCCATATTGGCTCAGAACAAGGTGTTGACTCAGCAAGTCAACATGATTTCTCAAAGTTTGAATGGATGGCAAAATGCATCCAACAGTACTAAAGAGGCATCTTCTGAAGAAGAAGCTTATGATCCTGAAAACCCTGCAATGGCAGAGGTAAATTACATGGGTAAACCTTATGGAAACACCTATAATTCATCATGGAGAAATTATCCAAATTTCTCATGGAAGGATTAGCAAAAGCCTCAACAAGGCTTTAATAATGGTGGAAGAAATAGGCTCACCAATATCAAGCCTTATCCATCATCTTCTCAGCAACAGACAAAGAATTATAAACAGAATACCTCTAACTTAGCAAATTTAGTCTCTGATCTGTCTAAGGCCACTTTAAGTTTCATGAATGAAACAAGATCCTCCATCCAAAATCTGGAGGCACAAGTAGGCCAGCTGAGTAAGAAAATCACTGAAACTCCTCCTAGTACTCTCCCAAGTAATACAGAAGAGAATCCAAAAAGAGAGTGCAAGGCCATTGATATAATCAATATGGCCGAATGCAAGGAGGAGGGAGAGGATATGAATCCCAATGAGGAAGATCTCATGGGACATCTCTCAAGCAGGAAGGAGTTCCCTATTGAGGATCCAAAGGAGTTCTATGCTGCATTCTGAAGTCAAACGCCAGAAACACGTCACGAACCAGAGTTGAATGCCTAAAACACGTTACAACTTGGCGTTCAACTCCAAGAGAAGCCTCAGCTCGTGGATAGATCAAGCTCAGTCCAAGCACACCAAGTGGGCCCCAGAAGTGAATTTATGCATTAATTACTTACTTCTGTAAACCCTAGTAGCTAGTTTAGTATAAATAGAACTTTTTACTAGTTTATTAGATGTCTTGGACTATCTAGTTCTTTTGACCATTCGGTCTTTCATGGGGGCTGGCCATTCGGCCATGCCTGGACCTTCATCACTTACGTATTTTCAACGATGGAGTTTCTACACACCATAGATTAAGGGTGTGGAGCTCTGCTGTACCTCAAGTTTTAATGCAATTACTATTTTCTATTCAATTCGACTTATTCCTTTTCTAAGATATTCGTTGCACTTCAACATGATGAATGTGATGATCCGTCACACTCATCATCATTCTCACCTATGAACGCGTGACTGACAGCCACTTCCGTTCTACCTTAGACCGGGCGCATATCCCTTGGATTCCTTAATCAGAATCTTTGTGGTATAAGCTAGAATTGATGGCAGCATTCATGGGAATCCGGAAAGTCTAACCTTGTCAAACTCGTGATTGCTGGGCGTGATGACAAACGCAAAAGAATCAAGGGATTCTATTCCAACATAATCGAGAACCGACAGATGATTAGCCATGCTGTGACAGAGCATTTGGACCATTTTCACTGAGAGGATGAGATGTAGCCATTGACAATGGTGATGCCTTATATACAGCTTGCCATAGAAAGGAGTGACAAAGATTGGATAAAAGCAGTAGGAAAGCAGAGATTCAGAAGGAACACAGCACCTCCATACACCTATCTGAAATTCCCACCATTGAATTACATGAGCAACTCTATATTTATTTTCTGTTTAAATTTATTATTTTTATTCGAAAATCCAATAATCTCTTAATATAGTTGAATCCGCCTGACTGGGATTTACAAGATGACCATAGCTTGCTTCATACCAACAATCTCTGTGGGATCGACCCTTACTCACGTAAGGTATTACTTGGGCGACCCAGTACACTTGCTGGTTAGTTGTGCGGAGTTGTGACAAAGTGTGATTTATGTTTGAGAGCACCAAGTCTTTGGAGCCATTGTTGATGATCACAATTTCGTCCACCAAGTTTCTGGCGCCGTTGCCGGGGATTGTTCGAGTATGGACAACTGACGGTTCATCATGTTGCTCAGATTAGGTAATTTTCTTTTTTTTATTTTCTTTTCAAAAAATTTTCAAAAATATTTTTCAAAATTTCTCACCTGTTTTCAAAAATTTTCAAAGTTTTCAAGAATGAATCCTAGAGTTTCATATAACATGTTTTAGCTTGGCTGGCTATTAAGCCATGGCTAATTCACAGGATTTTGATTGAGGACTTTGGATTCATTACTTTCTTTATCCTATATGTTTTTTGAAAAATATAAAAGAAAATCTAAAAAAATCATAAAATCATAAAAATAAAAAATATTTGGTGTTTCTTGCTTGAGTCTTGAGTCAAATTATAAGTTTGGTGTCAATTGCATGCTTTAAAATTTTTTTTCTTGCATTTTTCGAAAATTCATGCATTCATAGTGTTCTTCATGATCTTCAAGTTGGTCTTGGTAAGTCTTCTTGTTTGATCTTGATGTTTTCTTATTTTGTGTCTTTTATTGTTTTTCATGTGCATTCTTGCATTCATAGAGTCTAAGCATTAAAGATTTCTAAGTTTGGTGTCTTGCATGTTTTCTTTGCATCAAAAATTTTTCAAAAATATGTTCTTGATGTTCATCATGATCTTCAAAGTGTTCTTGATGTTCATCTTGACATTCATAGTGTTCTTGCATGCATAATGTGTTTTGATTCATAATTTTCATGTTGTGAGTCATTTTTTATGTTTTTCTCTTTCATAATTAAAAATTCAAAAATAAAAAATATCTTTTCCTTTTTTCTCTCAAAATTTCGAAAATTTGGGTTGACTTAGTCAAAAAATTTTTAAAATTAGTTGTTTCTTGTAAGTCAAGTCAAATTTTCAAATTTAAAAAAAATCTTATCTTATTATAACTTTTTCAAAAAAATCAAATCTTTTTCTTTTTTTTATTTTATTTTATTTAATTTTCGAAAATGTAATTTTTTTAAAATCTTTTTCAAAAATCTTTTTCTTAGTTTTATCTTTATTTTCGAAAATTATGCTAACAATTAATGTGATTGGTTCAAAAATTTTAACTTTGTTACTTTCTTGTTAAGAAAGGTTCAATCTTTAAATTCTAGAATCTTATCTTTTAGTTTCTTGTTAGTCAAGTAATTAATTTTAATTTTAAAAATTAAATATATCTTATCTTATCTTTTATATCATATCTTTTTCAAAATTTTATCTTTTTCAAAAATTTGATTTTAAAATATCTTATCTAACTTCTTATCTTCTTATCTTTTCAATTTTGATTTTAATATCTCTTCCAACTAATTATTTGACTTTTTGTTTGTTTCTTATCTTTTTCAAAACCACCTAACTACTCTCCCCTCTCTAATTTTCGAAAATACTTCCCTATTTTTCAAAAAAATTCTTTTTAATTAGCTAATTGTTTTAAATTTTAATTTTAATTCTATCTCATCTTTAATTTTTGAAAATCATTAACTCCTTTTCAAAATTAATTTTCGAATTCTCTCTCTCATCTTCTTCTATTTATTTATTCATTTACTAACATCTCTCTAGTCTCCGACGCAAGCTCTCTCTCTTCCACTGATGGTGACGATGACGGCCAGGACAGAAGCGGTGGTGCGAACACTATAGCGACGGCGCGAGTGATGATGAATGCCCTATGTTCGGCCTCTCTATCTCTCTTCAGCGGCGGCTGAGCTCATCAGCGACGGCGGCAAGGCGACGCTTCTCCTCGCGACGGCGTCCTTCATTAATGGCACCAAGACATGACGACAATGCTGATTGAGGTTGAACGGCGATGGCTAAGGCTCATCCTTCCTCGCATGTCTCCCCTCTGTTCATAGAGCTCCAATAACGGCGATGGTGAGGACCTCAACGGCGGTGACGAAGCGGGCTCGGATGGCGCACGGGTCTCCTTCCTCTTCCTCTCTTCGATCGCGTTGCTCCCTCTCTCTATGGTGACAACGCGTGTGGCAGATCAAAGGCAGTTCGGTGGCAAAGCATGACTCCACAGAGCGATGGTGCATGCGACGGCGGCGGCGGGTAAGCGGTAGCCCCTCTACCTTCTCCTCTGCTTTCTTAGACCCCTTTCTTCCTCTCTGTCTGATTGCCGTTTCATGTGTGAATGAAAGGAGGAAGCGAAGCAGATTGAGTGCGGCAACTAGGTGGGGAATTAAGGTTTCACTAGTTTGAAAAAATAGGGTTAGGGTTAAGCTAGGGGTAGTTTTATAATTTCAAATAAAATTGGGAGTAATATAGTAATTGAAACCCAAATTAAATTCAACACTAGTTATATATAGAAAATACTATTTGTTCATCGATTTCACAAATTATTTTCAATAAAATGTTCAAATCCAAATATTAAAAAGTAATATAATTAAATCCTTTAATTTTTTCAAAACAACAGTATTAATATATTAAAATATTAATTATTTAGTCCAAATCATATAAAAATTCTTATTATTTCACAACTACGATACCAACTTTACAATTTAAATATATAAAATAACTCAATAATTGTAAAATTAGATAAAATCTTAATTTAAATAGCCAAACTCATTATTTTAGGATTTCTAGAACTTTAAGTTGTAAATAGAAATTAATCCATAATTATAGAGTTTGGATGAAAACCTTAATTTATTTCAAATTCAATTAATCAAAACTACCTTTAATTATCCTCAATAAGATAATTTATAAAATTAAAACTGTAAATAAATATATGGTCTGAGATTAGTTCAAAATAGGACTTTTCAAAAGTCTTGGGTCTTACATTCCACCCACCTTATAAAAATTTTCGTCCTCAAAAATTAAAATAATACATAAGATAATACATAGCCTGAAATACCTTTTAGAAAAGTAAGAGATCTTAACACATATATATACATAAGTTCAAATACCTGATATCCATAAGATTTAAACAGAGCGGATAATTTATACGCTTTTTGGCATTGTTTTTAGGTAGTTTTTAGTAAGTTCAAGCTACTTTTAGGGATGTTTTCATTATTTTTTATGTTAAATTCACATTTCTGGACTTTACTATGAGTTTGTGTGTTTTTCTGTGATTTCAGGTAATTTCTGGCTGAAATTGAGGGACTTGAGCAAAACTCTGAAAAAGGCTGACAAAAGGACTGCTGATGCTGTTGGAATCTGACCTCCCTGCACTCGAAATGAATTTTCTGGAGCTACAGAACTCCAAATGGCGCTCTCTCAACGGCGTTGGAAAGTAGACATCCAGAGCTTTCCAGAAATATATAATAGTCCATACTTTATTCGGAAATTAACGACGTAACTTGGCGTTGAACGCCAAGTACATGCTGCTATCTTGAGTTAAACGCCAGAAAAACGTCATGA
>NC_029781.3:76853497-76853853 GCF_000817695.3 Arachis duranensis | reverse complement strand
CCTCAAGTTTCAATACAATTATTATTACTTTCTATTCAATTCTCTTTTATTCTTATTCCAAGATATACGTTGCACAACACTCTGATGAATGTGATGATCCGTGACACTCATCATCATTCTCACCTATGAACGCGCGTGACTAACAACCACTTCCGTTCTACCTTAGGCCGGGCGCATATCACTTAGATTCCCCAACAGAATCTTCGTGGTATAAGCTAGATAGATGGCGGCATTCATGAGGATCCGGAAAGTCTAAACCTTGTCTATGGTATTCCGAGTAGGATTCTGGGATTTAATGACTGTGACGAGCTTCAAACTCGTCAAGGCTGGGCGTGATGACAAACGCAAAAGAATCA
>NC_029781.3:76852880-76853355 GCF_000817695.3 Arachis duranensis | reverse complement strand
GGTGATGCCCTACATACAGCTTGCCATGGAAAGGAGTAAGAAGGATTGGATGAATGTAATAAGAAAGTAGAGATTCAAGAGGAGCACAGCATCTCCATACACCTATCTGAAATTCCCACTATTGATTTACATAAGTATTTCTATCCCTTTTATTTTCTATTTATTATTAATTTTCGAACTCATCGTAAACCAATTTAATCTGCCTAACTGAGAATTACAAGGTGACCATAGCTTGCCTCATACCAACAATCTCTGTGGGATCGACCCTTACTCACGTAAGGTATTACTTGGATGACCCAATACACTTGCTGGTTAAGTTGAACGGAGTTATGATCACACCAGGGATTATTAAGATCCCAGTTTATCACACCATGATCTCTTTGGGGTATTTTTAATTTCATACAAATACAAAGAGACCAACTTTGAGGATCACAATTTCGTCCACCAAGTTTTTGGCGCTGTTGCCGGGGATTGT
>NC_029781.3:76851691-76852728 GCF_000817695.3 Arachis duranensis | reverse complement strand
TCCAAACTTTATTTTCGAAAAAATTAATAAAAATCCAAAAAAATTAATAAAATCATAAAAATAAAAAATATTTTGTGTTCCCTGTTTGAGTCTTGAGTCAATTTTTAAGTTTGGTGTCAATTGCATGCTTTAAAAATTTTTCTTGCATTTTTCGAAATTCCATGCATTCATAGTGTTCTTCATGATCTTCAAGTTGTTCTTGACAAGTCTTCTTGTTTGATCTTGATGATTTCTTGTTTTGTGTTGTTTGTTGTGTTTCATATGCATTTTTTGTTTGTTAAAGTCCATGCATTAAATAGGTTTGATGTCTTGCATGTTTTCTTTGCATCAAAAATTTTTCAAAATTATGTTCTTGATGTTCATCATGATCTTCAAAGTGTTCTTGGTGTTCATCTTGACATTCATAGCATTCTTGCATGCATCTTGTGTTTTGATCCAAAATTTTCATGTTTTGGGTCATTTTTGTGTTTTTCTCTCTCATCATAAAAAAAAATTCAAAAATCAAAAAAATATCTTTTCCTCTTTTATCTCCTAATTTTCGAAAATTTGAGTTGACTTAGTCAAAAATTTTAAAAAATTAGTTGTTTCTTACAAGTCAAGTCAAATTTTCAATTTTAAAAATCTTATCTTTTCAAAGCTTTTTCAAAAATTAAATCTTTTCCTTTTTTTCTTATTAATTTTCAAAATTTTTTTTTAAAATCTTTTTCAAAATCTTTTTCTTATCTTTTACATCATATTTTCGAAAATTAGCTAACAATTAATGTGATTGGTTCAAAAATTTGAAGTTTGTTACTTTCTTGTTAAGCAAGGTTCAATCTTTAAGTTCTAGAATCTTATCTTGTAGTTTCTTGTTAGTTAAGTCATTGTAAAAATTAGATCTTTTTATCTTTTATCTTATCTTTTTCAAAAATTCTATCTTTTTCAAAATTTGATTTCAAAATATCCTATCTAACTTCTTATCTTCTTATCTTTTTCAAAATTTGATTTCAAACTTTTTCAACTAACTATTTAACTTTTTGTTTGTTTCTTATCTTTTT
>NC_029781.3:76850349-76851613 GCF_000817695.3 Arachis duranensis | reverse complement strand
CTCTCTAATTTTCGAAAATATCTCATCTCTTTTTCAAAAATTCTTTTTAATTGTTTTAAATTTTAATTTTAATTATATATTATCTTTAATTTTCGAAAATCACTAACCACTTTTTCAAAATTATTTTCAAAAATTTTCTATCTCTCATCTTCTTCTATTTATTTATTTATTTACTAACACCTCTCTTTACCTCTCTTCATCTAAAGATCCGAACCCAATCTATCCCTTGAGTTTGGATTCTTCTTCACTCTTCTCCCCTTTCTTCTTCTACTAACATAAAGGAATCTCTATACTGTGACATAGAGGCACACTTTTGCAACCCCGCACAACTAACCAGCAAGTGCACTGGGTCATCCAAGTAATACCTTACGTGAGTAAGGGTCGATCCCACGGAGATTGTCGGCTTGAAGCAAGCTATGGTTATCTTGTAAATCTTAGTCAGGATATCAATAATTATCAGGATTGGTTGTGAAAAGTAAAAGAACATGAAATGAGTACTTGTTTTGCAGTAATGGAGAACAAGTTGAGGTTTTGGAGATGCTCCATCTTCTGAATCTCTGCTTTCCTACTGTCTTCTTCTTCAAGCACGCAAGGCTCCTTTCATGGCAAGTTGTATGTTGGTGGATCACCGTTGTCAATGGCTACCATCCATCCTTTCAGTGAAAAAGGTCCATATAGATGGCTAATCATCTATTGGTTCTCACTTGTGCTGGAATGGCACGGCTATCCATCTGTCGGTTCTCAATCAGGCCGGAGTAGAATCCAGTGATTCTTTTGCGTCTGTCACTAACGCCCCGCCCTCAGGAGTTTGAAACTCGTCACAGTCATTCAATCATTGAATCCTACTCAGAATACCACAGACAAGGTTTAGACCTTTCGGATTTTCTTGAATGCCGCCATCAGTTCTAGCTTATACCACGAAGATTCTGATTAAGGAATCCAAGAGGGAATTCTGAAGCTGATTTGCAACGCCGGTTTGGGCCATCAAATCTCGGGAAAAGTATGGACTATTATATATTGCTGGAAAGCCCAGGATGTCTACTTTCCAAAGCCGTTAAGAGCGCGCCAATTGGGCTTTTGTAGCTCCAGAAAATCTACTTCGAGTGCAGGGAGGTCAGAATCCAACAGCATCTGCAGTCCTTTTCAGCCTCTGAATCAGATTTTTGCTCAGGACCCTCAATTTCAGCCAGAAAATACCTGAAATCATAGAGAAACACACAAACTCATAGTAAAGTCCAGAAAAGTGAATTTTAACTAAAAACTT
>NC_029781.3:76847864-76850161 GCF_000817695.3 Arachis duranensis | reverse complement strand
AAAATAGAATAAAAAGAAGAGAATATACTATAGACTCCGAAATATCAAAGAAACTTAGCTCCAATTAGATGAGCGGGACTATTAGCTTTTTGCTTCCAAACAGTTTTGGCATCTCGCTTTATCCTTTGAAGTTCAGAATGATTGGCATCCATAGGAACTCAGAACTCAGATAGTGTTATTGATTCTCCTAGTTAAGTATAATGATTCTTGAACATAACTATTTTATGAGTCTTGGCTGTGGCCCAAAGCACTCTGTCTTCCAGTATTACCACCGGATACATGCATGCCACAGACACATACTTGGGTGAACCTTTTCAGATTGTGACTCAGCTTTGCTAGAGTCCCCAACTAGAGGTGTCCAGGGTTCTTAAGCACACTCTTTTTGCCTTGGATCACAACTTTATTTCTCCCTTTTTTTGTTTTTTTTTCTTTTCTATTTTTTTCGTTGTTTTTTTTTGAATCACTGCTTTTTCTTGATTCAAGAATTAATTTGATGATTTTTTCAGATCCTCAATAACAGTTCTCCTTTTCCCTCATTCTTTCAAGAGCCAACAATTTTAACATTCTTAAATCAACAAATTCAAAAGACATATGCACTGTTCAAGCATTCATTCAGAAAACAAAAAGTATTGTCACCACATCAAACTAATTCAACTAGTTTCAAAGATGAATTCAAAATCCTGTACTTCTTGTTCTTTTGTGATTAAAGCATTTTTCATTTAAGAGAGGTGATGGATTCATAGGACATTCATAGCTTTAAGGCATAGATACTAAGATACTAATGATCATGTAATAAGACACAAACATAGATAAACATAAGCATAAAAATTCGAAAAATAGAAAGTAAAGAACAAGGAGATTAAAGAACGGGTCCACCTTAGTGATGGCAGCTTGTTCTTCCTCTTGAAGATCTTATGGAGTGCTTGAGCTCCTCAATGTCTCTTCCTTGCCTTTGTTGCTCCTCTCTCATGATTCTATGATCTTCTTAAATTTCATGGAGGAGGATGGAATGTTCTTGGTGCTCCACCCCTAGTTGTCCCATTTTAGAACTCAATTCTCCTAGGGAGGTGTTGATTTGCTCCCAATAGTTTTGTGGAGGAAAGTGCATCCCTTGAGAAGAATATCTCCATCTCCCATGGCTCGGAGGTGGAAGCTTTTGCCTTCCCTTTCCTCTTTCTAGAGGTTTCTCCGGCCTTAGGTGCCATAAATGATTATGGAGAAACAAAAAAGCAACGCTTTTACCACACCAAACTTAGAAGGTTTGCTCGTCCTCGAGCAAAAGAAGAAAGAAAAGAGAGTGGTGGGGTAGGTGGGGATCCTGTGGGGTCCACAGATCCTGAGGTGTCAAGGATAATTCATCCCTGCACCAAGTGGCGAGCAAAAATGCTCCTTCTGCCATTCCTGGCGTTAAACGCCGGGCTGGTGCCCATTTCTGGCATTTAACGCCAGCTTTGTGCCCTTTTCTGGCGTTAAACGCCCAGAATGGTGCCAGACTGGGCGTTAAACGCCCATTTGCTGCCATTACTGGCGTTTAAACGCCAGCAAGGTCTTCCTCAATGGTGTGCTGTTTTTCTTTCTATTTTTCATTTTGTTTTTGCTTTTTCAATTGATTTTGCGACTTCCCATGATCATCAACCTACAGAAAACATAAAATAACATGTGCTGTTTTTCTTTCTGTTTTTCATTCTGTTTCTGCTTTTTCAATTGATTTTGTGACTTTCCATGATCATCAACCTATAGAAAACATAAAATAACAAAGGAAACTAATAAATATAACATTGGGTTGCCTCCCAACAAGCACTTCTTTAATGTCAGTAGCTTGACAGTGGGCTCTTATGGAGCCTCACAGATACTCAGAGCCATGTTGGAACCTCCCAACACCAAACTAAGAGTTTGACTGTGGGGGCTCTATTTGACTCTGTTTTGAGAGAAGCTCTTCATGCTTCCTTTCCATGGTTACAGAAGAGGAACCTTGAGTTTTATAGTTTGCACTTTCTGTAAGCCACGGAGCTTCCTGAATAGCAAATAATTGCTCATCCGGAAAGGTTTCAGAGATCTTAGTAGGAGGGAGGGATGCTCCTGCTACTGGTTCTATCCGGGACAGGTGATCAACTACTTGATTCTCTGTCCCTTTTCTGTCTCTTATTTCTATATCAAACTCTTGCAGAAGCAACACCCATCTTATGAGCCTGGGTTTTGAATCCTGCTTTGTGAGTAGATATTTAAGAGCAGCATGGTCAGTGTACACAATCACTTTTGATCCTACTAAATAAGATCTGAACTTGTCAATGGCATAA
>NC_029781.3:76846460-76847187 GCF_000817695.3 Arachis duranensis | reverse complement strand
AGGAACCAGTTCATTCTTTTCATTATGAACCACTGTCATGCCTCCCTTCTTGGGGACAACGTGGACAGGGCTCACCCAGGGCTATCTGAAATAGGATAAATAATCCCAGCCTCTAGTAACTTAGTGACCTCTTTCTGCACCACCTCCTTCATGGTTGGATTTAGCCGCCTTTGTGGTTGAACCACTGGCTTAGCATCATCCTCCAATAGGATCTTGTGCATGCATCTTGCTGGGCTAATACCCTTAAGATCACTTATGGACCATGGTGCACGAAATTGTGATCACTACTTTTCACAACTCGAATAATCCCCGGTGATGAAACCAAAAACTTGGTGTTCAATACCATGGCATAAACACAACTTCACACAACTAACCAGCAAGTGTACTGGGTCGTCCAAGTAATAAACCTTACGCGAGTAAGGGTCGATCTCACAGAGATTGTTGGTATGAAGCAAGCTATGGTCACCTTGTAAATCTTAGTCAGGCAAACTCAAATGGGTATAGTGATAAACGCATAAAACATAAAGATAAAGACAGAGATACTTATGCAATTCATTGGTAGGAATTTCAGATAAGAGTATGAAGATGCTGGTCCCTTCCGTCTCTCTGCTTTCCTACTGTCTTCATCCAATCCTTCTTACTCCTTTCCATGGCAAGCTTAAGCAAGGGTTTCACCGTTGTCAGTGGCTATCTCCCATCCTCTCAGTGAAAATGTTCAACGCACCCT
>NC_029781.3:76845113-76845468 GCF_000817695.3 Arachis duranensis | reverse complement strand
AATTTTAACTAAAAACTAATAAAAATATACTAAAAACTAACTAGATCATACTAAAAACATACTAAATACAATGCCAAAAAGCGTACAAATTATCCGCTCATCAGACCACCCAAGAGCTGTCCTGTGTGTCCTTAGCACTTGAATTAGTGCTTCCTCTTCCTGTGGATTTAAAGCAGAGCTTATGATCACTGGAAAAGTGTCACCGTCTCCCAGAAATGCATATTTCAGGGATGGTGGTAGTGGCTTGAGCTCGAGTTTAGGAGGCTTATCTTCTTCTTGAGGAATTTTCAGAATTTCTTTTATTTCCTTTAGTTCCTCCAGATCAGGCTGAACATCTTTAAAGATGTCATCTAGT
>NC_029781.3:76843779-76844485 GCF_000817695.3 Arachis duranensis | reverse complement strand
TGAGAAAAACTTTTTCAGTTTCTCTCCAATCCTTCTTATGACTTAAGATCTCTTTCATGAACTTAGCATAAGAAGGTATTTGCTCAAGTGCCTCTGCAAACGGAATCTTTATTTCAAAAGTCCTGAGATAGTCTGCAAAGCGAGCAAATTGTTTATCCTGTTCCGCTTGGCGGAGTTTCTGAGGATAAGGCATCTTGGCTTTATATTCTTCAACCTTAGCTGCTGCAGGTTTATTTCCTACAGAAGTGGTTGGAGAAGCCTGCTTAAGGGGGTTGTTATCAGCACTTGCAAGTGTCTGACCCCTTTGTGTTGTTTGAACGCCAGGATTGGGTGCTCTTTGGGCGTTTAACGCCAGATTGCAACCCTTTTCTGGCATTTGAACGCCAGAAGTGGCTACCCATTGGGCGTTTAACGCCACTTTCTTACCCTTTTCTGGCGTTTGAACGCCCGGATCATTCCTCTCTGGGCTCTTACTGTCCTCAGAGGGATTTTGGGTAGTTGGTTGGTCATCCTCTGTCAGTTGTTCCTTTCTTAGCTTTCTGTTGCTTTGAGTTGATATATTCAATGTCCTCCCACTCCTTAATTTAACAGCTTGGCATTGTTCTGTTATCTGTTTAGATAGTTGCTGTCTTGTTTGATTCAATTGTGCTTCCATATTCTTGTTAGCATTTTTAGTGTCTTGGAGCATCTCTTTAAATTCTGCTAA
>NC_029781.3:76837857-76841614 GCF_000817695.3 Arachis duranensis | reverse complement strand
AGTAGTAATTGCATTAATCCATCAAGACACAGCAGAGCTCCTCACCCCCAACCATGGGGTTTAGAGACTCATGCCGTGGAAGGTACACAAAGAAACGTGTAAAGTGTCATGAGGTACAGATACAATGTCAAAAGATCCTATTAATAGTGAACTAGTAACCTAGGGTATACAGAAATGAGTAAATGACGTTAAAATCCACTTCTGGGTCCACTTAGTGTGTGCTTGGGCTGAGCATTGAAGCTTTCATGTGTAGAGACTTTTTCTGGAGTTAAACGCCAGCTTTCATGCCAGTTTGGGCGTTTAACTCCAATTTTTATGCCAGTTCCAGCGTTAAACGCTGGGAATTCTGAAGCTGATTTGCAACGCCGGTTTGGGCCATCAAATCTCGGGAAAAGTATGGACTATTACATATTTCTGGAAAGCCCAGGATGTCTACTTTCCAAAGCCGTTAAGAGCGCGCCAATTGGGCTTCTGTAGCTCCAGAAAATCTACTTCGAGTGCAGGGAGGTCAGAATCCAACAGCATCTGCAGTCCTTTTCAGCCTCTAAATCAGATTTTTGCTCAGGACCCTCAATTTCAGCCAGAAAATACCTGAAATCACAGAGAAACACACAAACTCATAGTAAAGTCCAGAAAAGTGAATTTTAACTAAAAACTAATAAAAATATAATAAAAACTAATTAAAACATACTAAAAACATACTGAAAACAATGCCAAAAAGCGTATAAATTATCCGCTCATCACTCCCCTTTCTTCTTCTACTAACATAAAAGAATATCTATACTGTGACATAGAGGATTCCTCTTCTTTTCTTGTTTTCTTCTCTTTCATATGAGCAGGAACAAGGAAAAAGGCACTCTTGTTGAAATTGATCCAGAACCTGAAAGGACTCTAAAGAGAAAATTAAGAGAAGCTAAATTACAACAATCTAAAGGTAACCTTTCAGAAATATTAGAACAAGAGAAGGAGATGGCAGCCGAAAATAATAATAATGCAAGGAGAATGCTTGGTGACTTCACAGAGCCAACGTCCAAGTTTGATGGAAGAAGCATCTCCATTCCTGCCATTGGAGCCAACAACTTTGAGCTGAAACCTCAGCTAGTTGCCTTAATTCAACAAAACTGCAAGTTTTATGGACTTCCAAAAGGCCACCTTCAGTTTCATGAGTGAAACAAGATCCTCCATCAGAAATCTGGAGGCACAAGTGGGCCAGCTGAGTAAGAAAGTTAGTGAAACTCCTCCCAGTATTCTCCCAAGCAATATAGAAGAGAATCCAAAAGGAGAGTGCAAGGCCATTGATGTAATCAATATGGCCTAATGCACAAAGGAGGAGGAGGATGAAAATCCTAGTGAGGAAGACCTCCTGGGACGTAAGATCCTTATCAGTTTTTAACTGAGTTCTTGCAGATCTGTGAGACTGTAAAGACGAATGGAGTTGATCCTGAAGTCTACTGACTCATGCTTTTCCCTTTTGCTGTAAGAGATAGAGCTAGAATATGGTTGGATTCACAACCTAAGGATAGCCTGGACTCTTGGGATAAGCTGGTCACAGCCTTCTTGGATAAATTCTTTCCTCCTCAAAAGCTGAGCAAGTTGAGAGTGGATGTTCAAACCTTCAAACAAAAAGATGGTGAATCCCTCTATGAAGCTTGGGAAAGATACAAGCAGCTGACCGAAAGATGTCCATCTGATATGTTTTCAGAATGGACCATATTAGATATATTCTATTATGGCCTATTTGAATTTTCAAAAATGTCATTGGACCATTCTGCAGGTGGATCTATTCACCTAAAGAAAATGCCTGAAGAGGCTCAAGAACTCATTGACATGGTTGCAAACAACCAATTCATGTACACTTCTGAGAGGAATTCGTGAATAATGAGATACCTCAGAAGAAAGGAGTTCTTGAAATTGATGGGATCCAGAGGAATCTGAGGCTCATCTAGAGACCATAGAGATTCTATTAAATCTCCTTCTGCCATTCATGAGCTCTGAAGACTATTCTTCCTCTGAAGAGGATGAAGATATGACTGGAGAGCAAGTTGCTCAATATTTAGGAGCTATCATGAAGCGGAATGCCAAGTTGTTTGGTAATGAGACTTGGGAAAGTGAACCTCCCTTGCTCATTAATGAACTAGATACCTGGATTCAGCAAACTCTACCTCAAAAGAAACAAGATCCTGGTAAGTTCTTAATACCTTGTACCATAAGCACCATAACCTTTGAAAAGGCTCTATGTGATCTGGGGTCAGGGATAAATCTTATGCCACTCTCTGTAATGGAGAAGCTGGGGATCATTGAGGTACAACCTGCCTTGTTCTCATTACAATTGGCAGATAAGTCATTGAGACAAGCTTATGGAATAGTGAAGGACGTGTTAGTAAAGGTTGAAGGCCTTTACATCCCTGCTGATTTCATAATCTTAGACAATAGGAAGGAAGAGGATGAATCCATCATCCTTGGAAGACCTTTCCTAGCCACAGCAGAAGCTGTGATAGATGTCAACAGAGGTGAATTAGTCCTTCAATTGAAAGGGGACTACCTTGTGTTCAAGGCACATGGCCATCCCTCTGTGACAAAAGAGAGTAAGCATGAAGAGCTTCTCTCAGTTCAGAGTCAAGAAGAGCCCCCACAGTCAAACTCTAAGTTTGGTGTTGTGAGGCCACAACCAAACTCTAAGTTTGGTGTTAAGATCCCATATCCAAACTTTAAGTTTGGTGTTGGGACTATACAACATTGACCTGATCACCTGTGTGGCTCCATGAGAGCCATTGTCAAGCTATTGACATTAAAGAAGCGCTTGTTGGGAGGTAACCCAATTTTATTTATCTAATTTTTATTTTATTTTATTTTATTGTTATTTTGTGTTTTATTAGGTACATGATCATGTGGAGTCACGAAAAAAATATAAAAATTAAAAACAGAATAAAAAATAGCAGAAGAAAAATCACACCCTGGAGGAAGCACAGGCTGGTGTTCAACGCCAGTAAGGAGCATCTGGCTGGCATTCAACGCCAGAACAGAGCATCAACCTGGCGCTGAACGCCAGAAATAAGCAACATTCTGGCGCTGAACGCCAGGAATGTGCCTAGAGAAGAAAAGCTGGCGCTGAACGCCAGTAACAAGCATGAAACTGGCGTTCAACGCCAGAAACATGCTTTACATGGGCGTTGAACGCCCAGAATGTGCACCATACGGTGTTTAAACGCTAGAATGGTGTGCAAAGGCATTTTACATGCCTATTTGGTGTAGGGATGGAATTCCTTGACACCTCAGGATCTGTGGACCCCACATGATCCCCACCTACTATATTCCCACTTTACCTCCTAATCCTATTTTGTGATGAGTATTCCCCATGTCACACTTCCCAACACTCTTTACCAATCACCTCAATCCCTCTTCCCAATCACCCCCTTCACCACTCACATCCATCCACTCTTCCCCATAAACCCCACCTACCTTCAAAAATTCAAAACCATTTTCCCACCCATTCCCACCCTAAATGGCCAAACATACACCCCCTCTCCCTATATATACCCTTCCTTTCTACTTCTTTTTCACACAACATAACCCCCTCTTCTTCACCTAGGCCGAACCTACATCTCTCCCTCTCTACCATATTCTCTTCTTCTTCTTCTTCTCTTCTTTCTTCTATTGCTCGAGGACGAGCAATATTTTAAGTTTGGTGTGGTCAAAGCACAATCTTTGTTTTCCACTACCATCAATGGCACCTAAGGCCGGAGAATCCTCTAGAAAA
>NC_029781.3:76836997-76837806 GCF_000817695.3 Arachis duranensis | reverse complement strand
TCACTTGCCCATGATGCAAGGAGATGAACGCCCCTACACTAGAAGGGTCAACTTTAATCAAAGGTTAGACCAAGTCCTTACAGACATATGTGTGGAAGGAGCTCAATGGAAGAGAGACTCCAAAGGAAAGCCAGTTCAACTAAGAAGACTGGACCTCAAGCCTGTGGCTAGAGGATGGTTGGAGTTCATTCAACGCTCCATCATTCCCACTAGCAACTGATCTGAAGTTACTGTGGATCGGTCCATCATGATTCATAGCATCATGATTAGAGAGGAAGTAGAAGTTCATGAGGTCATCTCCAATGAAATCTACAAAATAGCCGACAAGCCCTCCACCATGGCATGGCTAGCTTTTCCTCACCTTATTTGCCATCTATTTTACTCAGCTGGAGTTATCATAGAAGGAGACATCTCCATAGAAGAGGATAAGCCCATCACCAAGAAGAGGATGGAGCAAGTAAGAGAGACCCTTCACGGTTCTCAAGAGATGCATGAGGAAGCTCATCATCAAGAAATCTCTGAGATGCCTCAAGGGATGCACTTTCCTCCCAATAACTATTAGGAACAACTCAACACTTCCTTGGAAGATTTGAGCTACAATGTGGGACAATTAAGGGTGGAGCATCAAGAGCAATCCATTATTCTCCATGAAATAAGAGAAGATCAAAGAGCAATGAGGGAGGAGCAACAAAGACAAGGAAGGGACATAGAAGAGCTTAAGGACATTGTTGGACCTTCAAGAAGAAGACGCCACTAAGATGGATTCATTCCTTGTTCTTATTTCTTTCTGTTTTTCGGTTTTTATGTTG
>NC_029781.3:76835072-76835819 GCF_000817695.3 Arachis duranensis | reverse complement strand
GAGTTAAACGCCAGAAAAACGTCATGATCCGGGGTTGAACGCCCAAAACACGTTATAACTTGGAGTTCAACTCCAAGAAAAGTCTCAGCTCGTGGATAGATCAAGCTCAGCCCAAGCATACACTAAATGGGCCCCGGAAGTGGATTTATACATCAATTACTTACTCATGTAAACCCTAGTAGCTAGTCTAGTATAAATAGGATAAGTTACTATTGTATTAGACATCTTTTGATAGTTTAATCTTTTGACTTTGTAGTCTTTGATCATTTGGTCTCTTGATCATTCAGGGGGCTGGCCATTCGGCCATGCCTGAACCTTTCACTTATGTATTTTCAACAGTGGAGTTTCTGCACACCATAGATTAAGGGTGTGGAGCTCTGCTGTACCTCAAGTTTAAATACAATTATTATTACTTTCTATTCAATTCTCTTTTATTCTTATTCCAAGATATACGTTGCACAACACTCTGATGAATGTGATGATCCGTGACACTCATCATCATTCTCACCTATGAACGCGCGTGACTGACAACCACTTCCGTTCTACCTTAGGCCGGGCGTTTCCAACATGGGACAACTAAGGGTGGAGCATCAAGAACACTCCATCATCCTTCATGAGATTAGAGAAGATCAAAGAATCATGAGGGAGGAACAACAAAGACAAGGAAGAGACATTGAGGAGCTCAAGCACTCCATAGGATCTTCAAGAGGAAGAACAAGCCGCCATCACTAAGGTGGACCCGTTCTT
>NC_029781.3:76819232-76834974 GCF_000817695.3 Arachis duranensis | reverse complement strand
TTTTCACTGAGAGGATGGGATGTAGCCATTGACAACGGTGATGCCCTACATACAGCTTGCCATGGAAAGGAGTAAGAAGGATTGGATGAATGTAATAAGAAAGTAGAGATTCAAGAGGAGCACATCATCTCTATACACCTATCTGAAATTCTCACTATTGATTTACATAAGTATTTCTATCCCTTTTATTTTCTATTTATTATTAATTTTCGAACTCATAATAAACCAATTTAATCTGCCTAACTGAGATTTACAAGGTGACCATAGCTTGCTTCATACCAACAATCTCTGTGGGATCGACCCTTACTCACGTAAGGTATTACTTGGATGACCCAGTACACTTGCTGGTTAAGTTGAACGGAGTTATGATCACACCAGGGATTATTAAGATCCCAATTTATCACACCATGATCTCTTTGGGGTATTTTTGATTTCATACAAATACAAAGAGACTAACTTTGAGGATCACAATTTCATCCACCATAGTGCAAGGCAGAAGATCAAGATAGGCTCAATAAAAACAGGGTTATATGGTTTCCAAACCTTACAAAAGCTTGGAGAAACAATATAGGGTGCAAGTCAAGATAGGCATTCACAAAGCAGAGCTATAGTTAATGTGGCAAAAAGGCTACAAGACAAGTTGGTATTAAAACAATGGATATAGTGTTCCCTCACAGCTCTCTTACCCAATCGAAACTTCAACTTCCCAACTCCATCAATCACTTCACAACTCCATAACCGGTCACAAACCTAACATCCGCAAACTCTTCCACGAGAAAGAAAACTCCCACAACTTCTCATAACGTTGCACACTTGCCGCTTCACCTTCTGTATCCACAAACAGGTCTTAAAGAACTAACGCATCGCATTATTATACCTAAAGATCGCACGTGACATCAAAATAATTCTCGAGTTTACTCAGAAAGATAAAAGACTTTGAAAAAGAAGGACAAACAACAAGGATAATCTCCGCAAGAGTTTTGAAAGAACTGCTGAATCTACAAGTAAACAAGGATGTACAACTGATGAAGAGTATTGGAAAGAAATTCTGTTTAACAACCTCACGGATGACTCCTGAATCAGAGATGACTGATAGGAACACAAAAAGGATAAGCAAGGTAGTAGTTCGAAACTAAATCAAGCTGAGTTAAAAAGTATAAAATCATAGAAGAAGGTTAACTAAAGCTAGCGATGACACTCTCAAGGTTTAAAATTTCTAATAAGTACACATAATACATTTGAATATAAAGAATGAAATACTGAAAGAAGATCGCCTCATGTGCTAAAGAAAGGTATGTAACTCGCATTTCACAAAAGGGTGACATAAACATATATCAAAACTGTAATATGGTTAAAAGAAAACTAAATTGCATTTTATCCAAATAGTTTCCAAGTAAAAGACAGAATAGGTATGGTTTGAAAAATGAAAGTCAATTGGGTTAAGGCCAAAACAATTTTTTTTCCAAAAATCCTGAAAGACATTTAGGTACTCAATCAGATAAAGGTATACACTGATATTATGGAAAGGTTGTAAGAAAATCAAACGTTTGTTCAAGAACTCTGAAAGTTTAAATTCAAACAAGCGTGTATAAAACTTTATAGCAAATATGGAACAAGTTAAACTCTATTTAGAAAAGGAAACTCCGAGGTAGAAATTTGCTTATCAGTCGGTTTCAAATCTTTATTTAAAATAGTGCATGCCAACATCAAAACAACTTTGTCAATTTAAAGAATAACTATGGATGCAATTTAAGCGAGAAGAATTAATTTAGATTTCTTAAGAGAATCCAAAACTTGTTTCAAAAGTTCACATCAAAATTCTAAGAATACACTTGAAATTGCTATCACATAAGAACATTCAAGAATATTTAAGATGTACTTAGAAAGAAATCAGACCAAACAAGAAAGGATCTTAAATCAAGGGAGTTCAAACAAGATCCACGAAGCATGGGACACCAAACAAGCTTTCCATTGGTCCAAAAGAATGCAACACTCGTCAGGAAAGACAACTCAATCAACAGTGAAGTTTCAAGAAGGAACCTTTGACTAAAGAAGGACAATTAAGAGGACAGACAACACACTAGATAGAAACAAATTCAAGCTGTCTTAGAGGAGTATGAAATTCACAAGAGAAGAAAAATCGAGACTACTGGTGGTGTTCATAAAAGAAAAAGATTAGTTAAAAATAAAATCAAGTATCACAACCATAGAAACAAAAGCTTAAAGAATTAGCCCATACTTGAGAGGAAAGGTATGAACCCAATATTTTCAAAAGAACAACAAATGCATAAATAATGTATCATGCTAAATTAAAGTCAATTTGTCAAACGAAAACTAACTGGAAATAAAGCAAAAAGCCTTTCCTTTAAGAATTTAAAAATACCTAAGTACATAATCAAATAGAGTTATGTATAGGAACCGTAATAAAATTATTTTGAAAAGTCAAATTGTACTTAAAGTAAGTGTAGTTCCGTAAACCAGTAAAAGAACATGCGAGGTATTAGAAATAAATAATTTTTAAATTGCATAAGGAATTTTCAAAGTTTTATGTATAGATAGGTGTATATCAAATCAAAAGCGATTTTATAAAAGTTTGAAAATTTGTTATAAATATAGTCAATTAAGAGAAAAACTGAATCACCATTTCTTTAAACAAGACTAGGAGTAAGGACATAAAAAGGAACACTACATCAAGACAAGTTCAAAGTCATGCCGAAAAATTACATGGATCAAGAAAAAGAGTTCAAACAGAGAAAGGTAGATACACCAAGAAATTCAAATTGGCATATGCAATTTAGGATCAAAGAAGAATGCATATGAACAGAAAATAGGATTGAAAACACCAAACTGCTTCCCAAAAGAAATGGCAACAAGAACATCAAGATAGGTTAAGAAATAATAAGTCATATGACATCCAACAGAATCCAAAGCACATAACTGAGTAACCTCGAGAAATAGTTTCTAACGTTCCCAAAACCCGCGATTTACTTTACTCAAAACTCGTATATCATCTATGATAACCCATCAGTGCTTTCATATACATAATTCACTAGTATTAAGCCGGTCAAACATAATATTAGGAATTATGTGATGCAAGACTAATGGCATTAATCAATAGACCGTCATGTGCATAAAGCTCTAATTCTCGTCATTCGACAAGACCTAATACATGACAAACGCTCAGAGTATGCAAGTGAAGCATAGTCAGTCCATTCTTTAGGCTCTACAGGAAAGACCGCTCTGATACCACAAATGTAACACCCTTACTATCAAAATGTCACGCTTCCGGCTACGCCACTCTGATAGCTCGAGTATTACGATGACTCTTATAATATTTAATACTAAAATATGAGCCTGTTTAAAACTTAAAAACCGCATAACCTTTTATAAACACTTTTTCGTGAAAACATAAACATACATGTACATACAAACCAGCTACAATTCCTTAAGATATATATACATAACACTAGCTTACAAACATACATATTATGATTTCCTATCCCCCTTACAAACTTAGTAAAGATAAAGGCGAGGGAAAAATAAAAGCTAAGATAATACAAAAATAACGAATAAACAAAAAAAGGAATATAACTCTTCTGAAAACTTCGTTGTCCATATCCTAAAAAGGAATAACCTGTAGGGGAGTGAGAACGTCGTCCTCGCTTGTTCTCACCATAGGATTATAGAAATTGCTATAACAAGATACGTAAAACAAAATTTATTCTTAGAGTATAGTGATCATTGCTCGTCTCATGAGTCTTTCAAAAAACCTTGGGTACATATTAGAAATCCAGAAAATCCCTTTTTGAAGACTTGGTAAATTTTTCAAATAATTTAAAACAAAACCTTTTTCCTTTCTTGTAAAATCTGAAAAGTTTTTCCTAGACAGTATGAATGACCAACATGTCCCAAACATAGGTTCAATTAAGTCTATGATGTAAGAGTTTGATTTTTCATACTTTTCTAGACCACAACCATGAAAGCAGTTACCTACACGGTATAAATGATCATCCCGTTCCTATCATAGGTTCATTAAGTCTATGCTGAACCGGTCAGATACTTTATACAAAACTAGAACTCAATATACCAATCACGGCCTCAAGCCCATCCAATCCAACACGGCCCCCGGCCCAAACAACTCAATCATCAACTAATTCATCAAAAACTAACCAATCAAACACAATCACAAATAATGTAGTTCAAACACAATCAATAACAATTACAACAATTATAGCAATTAGCAACTAACATAAGTATTCACATAGGCAAACCAATTACAATATACACACCCAAGCAATGTCACATAAATGCAAATGATGAATGTTTGCCCTACTGGCTGTGATATCACATTGTCAGTTCAACTGTCAAACTGACACATCCCCATGGAGATGTTGCCCTTCGGATTCATGGTGTGGGAACCCCCGAGATATAGTGCTCGGATCACTATCCAGGATTTTGTGCCTGTACGCTCTGATGATCCGAAGGGATGCGAGCAGGATCTATTGCCACCGACCTCACATCTAAGGGCAAGCAGGACGAACCACCGCCCATACGCTGCCGCTGCTATCTCGACAGGCGGGAACTAACCACAGCCCCTGCCGGGTGCATAGCGTCTCATAATCTCAATATAAAACAGTAGTCCAGTGGTTTTTCATAAACATTTTCAACACTTCAATCAGGCTCAATATCTTACTTCAAAATCATTCTTGGCCTATTTACTTTTAAATAACAATCGTATTCAATTCACATCTTGCCAAGAATCACTTTTCAAAATAGAGCCACTCTCCACTTCTTTCCAACACTTCCAAACAATCTCAAAACCATGCCAATTTCAAAATCATCTTTCGAAAGACTCAAAATCATTCGTTTCTAAATCAAGATTTAGTCATAAAATTCCTCAGCGGAGTCTCAAGACTTCAGGGGAGAATAACCTAACTCATTTCTTAAATTCATTGAAAACCTCTGAAACCTTAACTTCTTGATTTAAATAAATAAAATTGAATTTAAACCAAAACCAAGTCATGTGTCCAAATATTCCGAACCAATTTAAAAGCTAACTTACTTAGACCAGAACCAAATCATTTAAACCGAAAACCAATTTCAGTTTCATTCTTAAATCTGTTTCCAAAAGCTCAGGAATTGTATCAATTTTACTAAGTCAAAGTTTCCTAAAATATTTCAAACATTTCTTAAAATGTCGTAAAGTGAAATTAGTTAATCAAAATCCAAGTCCCTTTTAAGTCCATTAAAACTCCTTCAAATTTGCTTATTTAATCAACTTCCAAAACATAATTATTTTCATCTTTAAATTGTCTTTAAAACCTAATTCTTTTCTAAAATAATTTACATTCAAAATATAACATTTTTCTTAATAAAAGAGTTCAAACCTATTTCATATATTCGTAATTCAATTCAAGGCATAATTCATTCCTTTTCAAAAATTTGTTTCAAATAAAGTCTCAGATTTTATAAAAATTTCGGCAGCAAAACCTCGGCTCCAAGCCACTTTCGCAATAATTATAGTTACACTAATCGCAACATACAATAATCAGGACTTGACCCCACGTTATCAAAACTCATATTCATTAACCAACACAACAAAATACTAACGCGAGGCCTTCCGAAACATAAATACTTACTAAACTAGTGAAACGAAGCAGCCGCGAACTCCAAGCACATCACGCAAGCATCGATACACAACCCTACGACTGATAATGCCACAACACCTCAGCCTAAATTTACCAGAACAGTAATCTAAAGGGCTTTCAAATCAAAAATGCTTACCGAAGGAAGAAGGAACGGCTGAACCGAAACAGCAGCGGTATTCGTACCGGTTTGGCAGCAGCCCGGCAGCCACCTCAAACGGCAGCGGCAATGAAAAACCCTGACAACTGCGACTGCACAACAACATCATAACCATAGATAAAATTAGATAAAATCTTAATTTAAATAGCCCAAACTCATTATTTTTGGATTTCTAGAACTTTAAGTTGTAAATAGAAATTAATCCATAATTATAGAGTTTGGATGAAAACCTTAATTTATTTCAAATCCAGTTAATCAAAACTACCTTTAATTACCCTCAATAAGATAATTTATGAAATTAAAACTGTAAATAAATATATGGTCTAAGATTAGTTCAAAATAGGACTTTTCAAAAGTCTTGGGTCTTACACACCGTCCTTACGCCGGCGCAGCAACCTCGACAAGCGGGATTAACCACCATCCTTGCCAGGTGCAAGCGACTTATCAACAATTTCAGTAATATCCACGATCAATCAAGCTCAAACTCTTATTTCAATAATCATTCTTGGTCCATTTACTTGCAATTAACAAACGTATTTAGTTCACATCTTGTCAAGAATCACTTTTCAAAATGGAGCCACTTTCCACAACATCTTTCAAAAACCATGCCAAATTCAAAATCTCTTCTGAAAGACTCAAAATCATTCATTCTATATCAAGATTTGGTGATAAAATTCCTTAGCAGAGTCTCAAGACTTTAGGGGTGAATAAGCTAACTCACTTTCTTTAATTCATTGAAAACCTCTAAAACCTTAGCTCTTTGATTTGAATAAATAAAATAAAATTTTAAACCAAAATCAAGTCATGTAACCAAATATTCTGAACCAATTTCAAAACCAACTTACTAAAACCAAAACCAAATCATTTAAACCAAAAACCAATATCAAGTTCATTCTTAAATCTGTTTCCAAAGGCTCGGAAATTGTTTCCGTTTTGCTAAATCAAAGTTTTAGAGAATACTTCAAACTTTTTCTAAAACTTCGTCAAGTGAAATTAGTTAATCGAAATTCAAGTTTTTCCACTAAAACTCCTCCAATTCTGTTTACCAAAATAAAATTTCAAAACATAAGAATTTTCATCTTTAAATCGACTTTAAAACATAATTCTTTTCTTAAATAAATTACATTCAAAATATAACAATTTTCTTAATAAAATAAGTTCAAACATAATTCATTTACAAGTAATTCAATTCAAAGTATAATTCATTATTTTCAACCAAACCAATTCGGCAGCATCTCCCCTAAAACTTGGACTTTGCCACCCTTTTCGGGTCCCAACCAAACAAATTCTCAACTCTTTCCAACAAGTTCAAGACCAAATTAGTTTCCAATAAAACCAAATCCAGACTTTTAAATATTAAAATCATTTCAAATCAAACCAATCAGAAATTTCCATTTTAACAAAATTAGACATTATTTCAATCAAGCAGACAAACATATTCATCCAAGACAAATCAGACAATGCATAAGACTTACATAATCACCAGAAAAGCATTTCACTCATCATATCAATTTATAACAATTCTACTTTAAAATAAATTATTTTTTATAAAATTCCCTACCTCGACTCGTTGAAACCATAACCCCAACGCATCAACAGAACTCTTTTCTCTCAGTCCAAAACCAATGGCAATCGAAACCTCAGCCCCTGATCTCTTTCGCAGTAAACACAGCAACTTAAAAGGAACATGCAATGCTCAGAACATGACCCTACGTTACTAAAACTTTAGAGTTTGTAACCAAACATAACAAAATACTAACGCGGGATTTTCGGAACAGAAATACTTACTGTAACAAGAAAAACGAAACAGTAGCGACCTCTGAACTGATTTGGCGGCAGCCCTGATAGCCACCCCAAGCGGCAGCGGCGACCTGAACAACATGCAGCGACGATGAAGTTCCCAGAAGCTCAACGGAAAGAAAAACCAACGTAAAACCCTTACCGACAATGGATCTCAGTGGCGACAGTGGCGTTCCCGACGGTAGAGGCTCGGCTAGAAGCTTTGGCAGCAGCAGATCTGGCGGCGGTTTGGATGAAGACAGCGCTGGCGACACGAATGGCGATTGGGCACGGTGGCTGGACTGGACGCGGCCCTCCCTTCTAGGTTCTCTCTCTCACTCGTGGATCCTCTCTCTCCCCATGGAATAGCAGCTGCGGTGGTGGCAGTGACACCCACTGTGCCGCCTCCTTCTTTTTCTTCCCCCTCTTCCTGCGACCCCTTTTTCTTCTTTCCCTTTCTTTCTTTCCTTCTTTCCTTCTTTCTTTCTTTCTTTCTTTCTGCCATTGGGTAAGGGGTAAAGGTGGCTAGGGTTTGCATTGGGAAGTGTGTGTGAGAGAGTGTTGTATTATTGTAGGGTTAGAGTTTCAATTTAGGAATTTTAGGTTTAATTAAAGTAAGGTAATTTTAATAAAATTAGAGCATAGAGTATTAATTTGAAATCTAATTTAATTTCTAAAAAATTACTTTAAAATATTATTTATTGTATCAAAATACTAATTTGACTCTCAATCAAATACTCTAATTGAAAACATAAGATAATATAATTAATTTTATTTATTCCCAAGACATAAGCTTTAAATTATATAAATATAAAATATTTAACTCAAATAATATAAAATTCTTATTAATTCATAACTACCAACTTTATATTTTAAATATAGAAAATAGCTCAATAATTGTAAAATTAAATATAATTTTAATTTAAATAGCCAAACCTCATTATTTTTGAATTTCTAAAATTTTAATTATAAATAGAAAAATAATCCATAATTATAAAGTTTGGATAAAAATTTTAATTTATTTTAAATCCAATTAATCAAAACTGCCTTTAATTATCTTCAATAAAATAATTTCTAAAATTAAAACTGTAAATAAATATCTATGATTTGAAATTAGTTCGAAATAGGACTTTTCAAAAGTTTTGGGTCTTACATTCCACCCGACCTTATAAAAATTTTTGTCCTCGAAAATTAAAGTAATACATAAGATAATACATATCTGTAGTGTTCTACTTTTCAAATACTTTTTAGAAAGGTGAGAAATCTTAGCGCGCGCGCGTACACACACGTGTGTGTATGTGTATTCAAATACCGGATAACTATAAGATTTAAATATAAGGGTGAAGTATGGTGTAAGGCATAAGATACAAGATAAACTTGATGCAAAATGGTTATATGGTTTTCAAAATTTTACAAAATCTTGGAGGAATAAAATAGGGTGCAAGTCAGGATGGGCGTTCACAAGGAAAAGCGGTAGTTAATGTGGCAAAAAGGCTACAAAGCAAGTAAGTATTAAAACAGTTATAACGTTCGCTCACAAGTCTTGTACCCACTTCAGAACTTCAATTTCCTAACCCCATCAATCACTTCACAACCCCATAACCGATCACAAGCCTAACATCTGCAAACTCTTCTGCGAGAAACGAGACTCCCATAACTTCTCATAACGTTAGACACTTACTACTTCACTTCCCATATCCACAAACCATGTCTCAAAGAACTAACGCATCACATTACTATACCTAAAGGTCCCACATGACATTAAAATAATTTTTGAGTTTATTCAGAAGGATACAAGACTTTGGAAAAGGACAAGCAACAAGGACAATATCCATAAAAATTTGAAAAGGTTATTGGGATCACAAGTAATCAAGGATGTACAAAGAATGACAAGTGATGGACCGAAAATCACTTTAGCAACCTCAAAAATGACCCTCGAATCAAAGAAGTTCGATAGGAATGATAAAAGGAAAAGCAGTGCAGTAGTTTGACCAAAATCAAGCTGAGTCAAAGAAGTGTGAGTTTTACAGAAGAAGAATGTCTAAAACTGAAGACAAGGCTTACAAGACTCAAGAGTAGGATTAAGAATCCTTTCGAATACATTGCTCATGAAGAGTGTGAAACTTTTCAAAAACTATTTCACATTTTCAAAGAAAAGGTGCGCAACAAACACTTTGTAAAAGAATAACAAAAGTATAATTGTGGCATTATGTTAATACAATTTCATGTTCAAATTGATTATGTAGAGTTTTAAAACAAAATGAATACTGGTTTTGTTAAGAGCAAAAATATTTCCTCAAATATTTTAGAAAAAATAGTTAGGTGCACAACTTAACCAAAAACAAGCATAAAACTCAGAAGAAAATCAAATGGTTCTTCAAAAAGTCTCAAAGTTCATATTCAAACAAGCGTGTATAAAAGTTATAGCAAAGATGGAAGAAGAAGTTAAACTCTATTTAGAAAAGAATATCTAAGGTAAAAATTTTTGCAAACACACCTTCAGCAAAAATAGGGTTCCATGTATGCAAACACCCTTCTACGTACGCATGGGTGTTAAAATATCCATGTCGTGTACGCATGCCACCTCTGCATACGCGAGTGTGCGAAATAGAAAGGCTAGTCCGTATCGCGTGCCAACTGCTGCATACGCGAGTATCTGAAAAAGTTCGTCTTTGCGTACTGGTGCACGAAAATTACACTCACACTATGTAATTCCGCACAACTAACCAGCAAGTACACTGGGTCGTCCAAGTAATACCTTACATGAGTAAGGGTCGATCCCACGGAGATTGTTGGCTTGAAGCAAGCTATGGTTATCTTATTATTCTTAGTCAGGATACCAATAGGTTTCTTTAGTTTCAATTGTAAGAAGTGAAAGAGTATGAAATAAGTAATTGTTACGCAATAATGGAGAATGTGTTAGAGTTTTCAAGATGCTTTGTCTTCTGAACCTCTGCTTTCCTACTGTCATCTTCTTCATGCACGCAAGGTTCCTTCTATGGCAAGCTGTGTGTTGGTGGATCACCGTTGTCAATGGCTACCATCCGTCCTCTCAGTGAAAATGGTCCAAATGCGCTGTCACCGCACGACTAATCATCTGTCGGTTCTCGATCATGTCGGAATAGGATCCATTGATCCTTTTGCGTCTGTCACTACACCCAACACTCGCGAGTTTGAAGCTCGTCACAGTCATCCAATCCCTGAATCCTACTCGGAATACTACAGACAAGGTTTAGACTTTCTGGATTCTCAAGGATGCTGCCAATGGATTCTAGCTTATACCACGAAGACTCTGATTAAGGAATCCAAGAGATACTCATTCAATCGAAGTTAGAACGAAAGTGGTTGTCAGGCATGTGTTCATAGGTTGAGAATGGTGATGATTTTCACGGATTATCACCTTCTTCATATTGAAGTGCGAATGAATATCTTAGATAGAAACAAGTGTGTTTGAATAGAAAACAGAAATAATTGCATTAATTCATCGAGATGCTGTAGAGCTCCTCACCCCCAACAATGGAGTTTAGAGACTCATGCCGTCAGAGAATACAAAGTTCAGATCTAAAAATGTCATGAGATCCAAAAAATAAGTCTCTAAAAGTTGTTTAAATACTAAACTAGTAAACCTAGGTATACAAAAAATGAGTAAACTAAGATGGATAGTCCAGAAATCCACTTCTGGGGCTTACTTGGTGTGTGCTAGGGCTGAGGCTTGAGCTTCTCACGTGCCTGGGCTATTTCTAGAGTTAAACGTCAGGTTGTAACCTGTTTCTGGTGTTTAACTCCAACTTGCAACCTGTTTCTGACGTTCAACACCAGAATGCAACATGGAACTGGCGTTAAATGCTAGTTTACATCATTTATCTTCACGCAAAGTATGAACTATTATATATTGCTGGAAAGCCCTAGATGTCTACTTTCCAACCCAATTGAGAGTGCGCCAATTGGAATTATGTAGCTCCAAAAAATTCATTCCGAGTGCAGGGAGGTCAGAATCCAACAACATCAGCAGTCTTTTTTAGCTTGAATTAGATTTTTGCTCAGCTCCCTCAATTTCAGCCAGAAAATACCTGAAATCACAGAAAAATACACAAAGTCATAGTAAATTCCATAAATATGAATTTTGCCTAAAAACTAATAAAAATATACTAAAAACTAACTAAAACACACTAAAATCTACATGAAATTACCCCTAAAAAGTGTATAAAATATCCGCTCATCACAACACCAAACTTAAACTTTTGCTTGTCCCCAAGCAACTAGATAAATAAAATAGGATAAAAGGAAATCAAAAAGCAATAATATCTCAGAGTTTTAAGTGAAGCTCATATTCTAATTAGATGAATGGGACTAGTAGCTTTTTGCTTCCGAACAGTTTTGGCATCTCACTTTATCCTTTGAAATTCAGAATGATTGGCATCCATTAGGAACTCAGAATTCAGATAGTATTATTGATTCTCCTAGTTTAGTATGTTAATTCTTGAACACAGCTACTTTATGAGTCTTGGCCGTGGCCCTAAGCATTTTGTTTTCCAGTATTACCACCGGATACATAAATGCCAGAGACACATAACTGGGTGAACCTTTTCAGATTGTGACTTAGCTTTGCTAGAGTCCCCAATTAGAGGTGTCCAGAGTTCTTAAGCACACTCTTTTGCCTTGGATCATGACTTTAACCACTCAGTCTCAAGCTTTTCACTTGGACCTGCATGCCACAAGCACATGGTTAGGGACAGCTTGATTTAGCCGCTTAGGCCTGGATTTATTTCCTTGGGCCCTCCTATCCATTAATGCTCAAAGCCTTGGATCCTTTTTACCCTTGCCTTTTGGTTTTAAGGGCTATTGGCTTTTTCTACTGCTCCTTCTCTCTTTTTTTCTTTTTTTTCACTGCTTTTTCTTGCTTCAAGAATCACTTTCATGATTTTTCAGATTATCAATAACATTTCTCTTGTTCATCATTCTTTCAGGAGCCAACAATTTTAACATTCATAAAATTCAATAAAAAAAATATCCACTGTTCAGGCATTCATTCAGAAGACAAAAAGTATTGCCACCACATCTAAATAATTAGAATTTTCCTTATTAAAAACTCGAAAAAAATATTGCCTCTTTATTCTAAAAATCTACTATTTTATTCATGTTTGATGATGATGAAAAAAATAAATTATAGCTTAATTGGAACTAAAATCAAAATAGATATACTAATTACTACTACTCATATATAACTTCTAAGGCAAATTCCTAATAAGAACAACTATCACATAGTTAAGGCTAAGATTAGGACTCAACAACCTTTATTTTGAGAGGTGGATGCTCCTTTAATCTGTGGGGTGCTTGGCCCTTCAAGAGACAGCTTCTGACACTTCAGTTGCTTCAGTTCACGCCCTTACTCTTCTTGTTCCTTAAGCAGTTTGCAAAGCATGCTATTTTGATTTTGCTGTTCTTCCTTCAGTTGCTCCATAGCTTCTTGCAACATTGGTGACAAATGCTTCAAGATGCTCCCAATGTTCAATTTGAGGAATTTCTGGGAGGAACTCCTGTGCTTTCCTCTTGATGGGTTCGTCCTGCATTTGTTGTGCTTTGAAGAGAGAATTTTTGCGTGGTCTAGAATTTAGAATAAATTTCCGTCGCAAGTATAGCTTCTAAACCAACAAAAGTCATTTCTTACAAATATTTTGGTTGTCACAAGTAACAAACCCCTTTAAAATTGATAACCGAGTATTTAAACCTCGGGTCGTCTTCTCAAGGAATTGCAGGGAGGTATGTTCTTATTATTGGTTATGCAAAGGTATATTTTGGGGTTTTCAAAAGGGTTGAACAAGTAATATAAAATAACAGGTCATCAAAATAATAACTAGTAAAGCTCTTGGCAAGGTATGAGAACTGGAGGTCCTATCCCGGTTATCCTTATCAATTGTGATGAGAATTGGATTTTTTCTGCCACTAAGTCAACTTCTAACTATGAAGGTAAGTTAAGTGGATGAATTAATTTTGATTCCTCAGGTCCTAGTCTTTTCTTGGGAAAGGCTAGAGTTATTGAAACCCGAATTAATTCTTGAAGAATTCCAATTTTCAGTCAACAATGAGTTTGATAACTCAAGAGTTACCAATTAATCAACCAAAGCCAAAAGGTAGAAAAATCTAATTTTTTTATATCATAAATAAAAGAAACAAATCATAGATCTGAAATACCTCGAATTATATTAAATAGAAAGTTAGATTGAACATAGAAATCCATAAGCCAAATTGGCAACATCAAGTAATCAACTAAAGTAATAAATAAAAGTAGAAAATAAATTAAAGGAACATTGAACCCGTGATTGAAGAAGATGAAATCCTAATTCTAAAATTCCTAATCTTAATCCTAATCCTAAGAGAGAGGAGAGAACCTCTCTCTCTAAAAGCTACATCTAAATTATGAAAAGTATGAATTATGAATGTATTCTCCATGAATGGATGCATTCCCCCACTTTATAGCCTCTAATTTGTGCTTTCTGGGCCAAAAAATAGGTCAAAAACAACCCAGAAATCACTAATTTTGAAATTTGGTACGTACAAGTCACGAAAAAGTGACGCGGAGGCGTCATCCACGCGTTTGCGTGGAATGAGATTCACAGATGCGACGTGGACGCATCATCCACGCGTTCGCATCACTTAACTTCAGAGCAGCTATAACAAATTATATATCGTTGCAAAGCCCCGGATGTTAGCTTTCCAACGCAACTAAAACTGCATCATTTGGACCTTTGTAGCTCAAGTTATGACCATTTGAGTGCGAAGAGGTCAGGCTGGACAGCTTAGCAGTTTCTTCAACTTCTTGTATTCCTTCCACTTTTGCATACTTTCTTTCCATCCTCTGAGCCATTCATGCCCTGTAATCCCTAAAATCACTTAACACATGTATCAAGGCATCTAATGGTAATAAGAGAGGATTTAAATAAAAGAAATTAAAAGCCAAAGAAGCATGTTTTTAATCATAGCACAAAATCAGGAAGGAGAATGTAAAACCATGCAAATCATATGAATAAGTGGGCAAAGGCTTGATAAAAATCACTCAATTGAGCACAAGATAAACTATAAAATAGTGGTTTATCAACCTCCCCACACTTAAACAGTAGCATGTCTTCATGCTAAGCTCAAGAGAAGCTATAAAGGAGTGAAGAGGAATGATAGAGAGTATGCAATGCAACCTATCTATGTGAATGCAACTTCATGCAAAATGTTTCTACCTACTTGGTTAAAAGTAAATAAGTTCTCCAAGACAAAAAATGATTCAAATTCAACTAATTCAAATCACACAATAAAAGACAAGTAAACTTGTAAGAAGATAGCTCATGAAAGCAGGGAACATAGAATCAAGTAAGAAAATAGCTCATGAAAGCAGGGAACATAGAATTAAGCATTGAACCCTCACTGGTAGTGTATATACACTCTAATCTCTCAAGTGTCTAGGGTTGATCACTCTACTCTTCTCTAGTCATGCTTTCTAAAACTTTGTTCTTCATCTAACCAATCAACAAATATTTAATGTATACATACAAACATCATGAGGTCTTTTTCAAGGTTGTAATGGGGCCAAGGCAAGGGTGAGGATATATGTATGGCTAAGTGAGTTATAAATTGAATCTTTGAGTAACCTGAGCTATCACCTAACATGCATACATTCTATATAACTTCTAAAATCATGCCTTGCTACCCATAATTCCCACTTTTGTATCACATACTCATGTATCAACTTTTCTTTTAATTTGTATCACATATGCATTGATCTTAACATTGGGATAATTTTGTCCCCTTTATTTATTTATTTATATTATATTATATATATATTTTTTTTCTTTTTCTTTTTTTCTTTTTTTTTCTTTTTTTATAGAGACATAAAAACTAAAATAACATATCAATGCATATGGAATTTTTAATTTTCTGTTTTCCATGAGTAGATACCCAAACTTCCCAATATTCAGAATTAGAAACATGATACATTCCCTTCTTAACCCATGTTTCCACAGTTTTCTCACACTTAGTTGATGCACAACCTCTATCTTAAGCTAACCAAAGATTCAATTGGGATATTTAATTTGTTTTTCTACTTAAGGCTAGTGATGTGGTTATAGAACAGAAGGGGATTAAAAAGCTCAAAGTGGCTAACAAAGGTAAT
>NC_029781.3:76814900-76819215 GCF_000817695.3 Arachis duranensis | reverse complement strand
GTGGCTAACAAGGGTGACATAAAAGGGTAGGCTTTTTGGGATAAGTGAGCTAAAACAAGTAATGGCCTCAATCATATGCAAGCATGTAAATACACTAAATAATGGACATATAGAATAGAACAAAGCAAAGATTGCAGTTATAGAGAAGAAAACACACAAGAATAAAATATTTATGGTTAAATAATGTAACCATGTAAATAAGCTCAAATCTCACAGGTTGTGTGTTCTTTGGCTCAAAAACCATGTTCCAAATACAACTTCAAATAAATTTAACACATAGAAATTTTAATTTTTTTTATTTAAATTAGTGAAATATTATAAAATAAAGTCTTGAAAAGAAATTTATTACTTCAACCAAGTGGTGGTAAAATATGCACAAAATCTAACTATAATGCAATCAAACATGCAAATGCAAGAACTAACTACAGAGAAGTTTAAACATTGGTGTTGAGTCAGAAAATAACTAACCCATGGAGATCGGTATCGACTTTTCCACACTTAAAGATTGCACCATCCTCGGTGCATGCTGAGATGTGCAGGTGGATGGGGTTGTGGTTCCTCAGCTGGTACTCTTTTTGTTCCTTTCCTTGCCGGTGGTTTGGGAGTAGCTTTCTCTCTACCCTTCTTGGTGACCATCCTGAAAAAGGGAGAAAGGAAAGGGACATGTAATCCAAATAGCTAGAACCGGGAGGAG
This sequence comes from Arachis duranensis, assembly GCF_000817695.3. NCBI lineage: Eukaryota > Viridiplantae > Streptophyta > Magnoliopsida > Fabales > Fabaceae > Arachis > Arachis duranensis. The sequence goes on along the minus strand of NC_029781.3, from coordinate 76,818,521 downwards.
GAAGATTTAAGTGATAATCAATGCCAAGGTAAGGGATAATGTGTTAAATACACGGTCGCAACTACATGCAATTAGGACATCAATGGAAATATAGCAAGGCATATTAAATCAATGAGATGCAAGATGTGTAAAAGCATGCAGGCAAAGGCATGAGAAGCATAGGTCAAGCATCAATTGTTAAAATAAGCTAGATTAAAGAGCACTTGTATGATGACAATTGTGAATGATAATCTCAAATATAGGTGGATTACAAGTATTGTGAGTTAAAAGAGGAATGAAAGTAATAAATCCAAATATATATGAGAGCCAAATTTAAAATATCAATTGTCAAATTAATCCTTATAATATCCATAAGCTCAGTTATAATAAAGTTGAATCCAAATAAAGCTCCAACACCAACATAAAAATGCATGAAAATAAAAAAGAAAGGAGAAAGAAGGAAGAAGAAAGAAGGAAGAAGAAGGAAGGGGGAAGGAAGAAATAAGAAAGAAAAAGAAAAAGTATGATTTGGGGAAGAAAAAGATAAGATATTTTGGCAGATTAAGATAAGCTGTGCGCCGCTGGTGACGCGAACGCGTGAGTGACGCATTCGCGCGGATAGTGCTTCTATGAAATGACGTGGACGCGTCATCCACGCGGTCGTGTGGATCGATTTGTGCCATTAGCGTGAGGGTAGCCTCGCGGTCGCGCAACTCTCTGTTTGAAATGCATATTGCCAAATCCTTGGTTGACGCGATCGCGTGGATGGCCTGAATTTGAAAACAGCGCGGACGCGTAAGGCACGCGTACGCGTGGCAAGACTTGTGCTTCTAGCACGAGTCCATCCCAATTCTAGCTCAACTTTCGGCCATACACCCTTTTTACGTCGATTTTAGGGCACGCGTTCGCGTGGGTGACGCGGACGCGTGGGAGGCATTTTTCCCACATGACGTAGACACGTCAGTGACGCGGTCACGTGGACCAATTTGTGCCAAAGGCACGCCTCCAGCCACACTTTCACGTGACTCTCTGTTCAATTTTCTTTTCTTCCCAACACACATATGACGCGGACGCATCGGCGACGCTGTCGCGTCGCGTGCGTGAATTTTTTTTATAATGCAGTATGCATAATGCAGTGCTTAATGTGAATGCTATGCATGATTCCAGGTTCAATAAAATAAAATAAAACTCAAAAACAAACAAAACTAAATAAAATTAAAATTGAAAAAGGAACGATCATACCTTGGTGGGTTGTCTCCCACCTAGCACTTTTAATTAAAGTCCTTAAGTTGGACATTTGAGGAGCTTCCTGTTATGGCGGCTTGTGCTTGAACTCATCCAGAAATCTCCACCATTGTTTGGAGTTCCAGTAGCCTCTGGGGTCCCAAACTAGGCATAGAAAGCCTTCAAGTAAGTTAAAGCAAGTGACAAGGCCCCAAGAGTGTTGATTGCCACAATAAATTCCGAGGTCCCAAACCTTGCTTTTGCACCCGTCTTCTTGTTGATCCTTAGTGTTCCAACCGGGTGGCAGGCAATTGGAATTCTCACTGAAGTGGCCAAACAATTTTCTAGACCCATTCAGTTGAGCTTTACACCAACCTTTGTGTTTAAATTTTGAGCATACAACCATGTTGAACCTTGCAGGACAACTCTTACCACTAACCATCTTCCTCTCACTCTTGATGCCACAGAGAACTCTAAGTTGACCATCCGTCTCCAGTAGCCCATATTCAAGTGGTATTAGAAAGCTAAGGGATATGAATTCTACCCACTTGAATGTTGTGAAGGATGATGGCAACTTAGGGGGAGGGGTTTCTAATGAACTTGCAAGCACTATTTTTTGTGTTCTTCTTTGACAACTACCACCTCTTTGCAAGCTTCTTCAATTTCAACCTCTTCCTCTTGGTAGCTTTCTTCCACTTTAATCTTTTCTTCATTTCTTACCAAGAGTATGGGATGTTGTAGTTTTTCTTCTTGAATCTCCATCTCTTTATAAACCTCTTCCAAGTCTTCAACCATGATATGCATTGGAGGTTGTACACCCTCCTCAACATTAATTTCAAACGTCTTGGAAGGAGGTTCTATAACTTGAGTTTCCCATGGAGGTTCTGCATCTCCTAAGTCTTCAACCACTTCTTCTTCTGTAACTATTATGGCTTCCTCCAGTTGTTCCAGTGCAAAGTCATGCTCCTTATTGTCCATTGGAGTCTCTAGTGTCTCCTTTATGCTACGTTCTTCATTAGATTCTCCAAATGAAGCCATGAGGGTTCCTTGAATGTCCAAACGTCTGGAAGGTAATTGTTTTATTGCTTGCTACAATTGATGAAGGGTTGCATGAAATTGATCTACTGTTTCCTGAAAATAATCCCTTGACTCTTGTTCCTCCTTGATGATTACCTTTCCATGACAACTCCCTTCAATTACTCCTTCACCTTCAAGGGTCTCTTCTACCTTCACCTTTAGTGCCTCCTCTAGCTCCTTATGAAGTATGGATTCGCGAAGACGATCCTCTCTCTCTTGTTCCATATCAATAGCATAATTGGGATCATCTTGCTCTTGGATTGGTGGATGTGGGTGTTCTTCCATGGATGGTGGTGATGGGATGGATGGATCATTATGTGGTTGAGATGAAAGTGCATTGGAGCTTGAGGGTTGAATATTGAAGGTATTTGGTAGTCCGATTTGGGCGGCGAGAGCTTGTATGGTAGAGTTTAGATCGGCAAATGCTTTCTCCATGGAGGTTTGGGATGGATAGAAGGGTTCATTTGTTGGGAGAAAGGGTTCATGGTAGGAAGGTGGTTCATCTTGATAATGATAAGGAGATTGTGTATATTTGTGTGGTGGTTCTGTGTATGGTTCATTTGCCTTATAAGGTGGTTGGTATGGTGGATACGGGTTAGGGTCATATGGAGGTGAATGGTGGAAAGGAGCTTGTGAGTATGGTGGTTCAAAATTATATTGAGGAGGAAAGGGTTCATGGGCATATGGTGGGTCTTGTTGGTAACTATAAGGGTGTCCACCATATCTATCATCTTGGTATGCATTGTAGAATGGTCTTTGTCCATGATATCTTGGAGGGTGTTATCGTCTAAAGGATTGATCATATCCTCTTGGCTCCGTCCATCTTTGATTGCTTTGACCTTGACGCATATTCCTGTTATAGCTTCCTCTTCCTGCAACATAGTTGTAACCAGACTCATAGCCAAAGGGATGAGAGTTCATAGTAGTGAGAGAAAATAAAAACAAAAACTAAAAAGGATTTGAATTTTGAAAAATAAGATAAGATAAGATAAAAAATATTCTGAAAAAGATTTGATTTTTTTTTGAAAAAAAATAAGATAAGATATATATATATATATATATTTGAAAAATATTTACAATAACCAATAATAAGGCACACGTTTGCAATTCCCCGGCAACGGCACCATTTTAAAAAGAGGATTTTTGCGTGGTCTAGAATTTAGAATAAATTCCCATCGCAAGTATAGCTTCTAAACCAACAAAAGTCCTTTCTTACAACCGTTTTGGTTGTCACAAGTAACAAACCCCTTTAAAATTAATAACCGAGTATTTAAACCTCGGTTCGTCTTCTCAAGAAATTGCAGGGAGGTATGTTCTTATTATTGGTTATGCAAAGGTATA
>NC_029781.3:76812350-76814068 GCF_000817695.3 Arachis duranensis | reverse complement strand
CGCAAGTGCTGGGCGTTAGTGACAGACGCAAAAGAATCAAGGGATTCTATTCCAGTAGGAGCGGGAACCAACCAGTGATTAGCCGTGTTGTGACAGAGCGCGTGAGCGTAGTTTTCACTGCGAGGATGGGATGTAGCCTTCGGCCAGGTGAAGCCTCCAGACGATTAGCCATGCGAGTGACAGCCGCAGAGGATCGTTTTCCCGAGAGGATTCAAAGTAGCCATCGTCGAACGGTGAACCCCTATACACAGCTTGCCATGGAAAGGAGTAAGAAGGATTGAGTTGAAGCAGTGGGAAAGCAGGCGTTCTTGAGCCATACAGTATCTCCATTCGCTTATCTGAAATTCCCACCAATGAATAACATAAGTATCTCTATCTTTTAATTATCTAAACTCTAAAACCATTTGAATCTGCCTGACTAAGATTTACAAGATGACCATAGCTTACTTCAAGCCGACAATCTCCGTGGGATAGACCCTTACTCACGTAAGGTATTCCTTGGACAACCCAGTGCACTTGGTGGTTAGTTGTGCGGAATTGCAAAAGTGTGATTGCAATATCGTGCACCAAGTTTTTGGCGCCATTGCCGGGGATTGTTCGAGTTTGGACAACTGAATCTTTTTCAAAATTTTTCTTTTCTTTTTCGTTTTTCTAATAATGTTTTTCGAAAAAAATTAATAAAAATACAAAAAAAAATTAGAAAATCATAAAAATCAAAAATATTTTGTGTTTCTTGTTTGAGTATTGAGTCAAATTTTAAGTTTGGTGTCAATTGCATGCTTTTAAAATTTTTCTTGCATTTTTTTTGAAAATCTTATGCATCCATAGTGTTCTTCATGATCTTCAAGTTGTTCTTGATAAGTCTTCTTGTTTGATCTTGATAATTTCTTGTTTTGTGTTGTTTGTTGTTTTTCATGTGCACTTTTGCATTCATATTTTCCATGCATTAAAGATTTCTAAGTTTGGTGTCTTGCATGTTTTCTTTGCATCAAAAATTTTTCAAAATTATGTTCTTGATGTTCATCATGATCTTCAAAGTGTTCTTGGTGTTCATCTTGACATTCATAGTTTCTTGCATGCATCTTGTGTTTTGATCCAAAATTTTCATGTTTTGGGTCATTTTTGTGTTTTTCTCTCTCATCTTTAAAAAAAATTCAAAAATCAAAAAAATATCTTTTCCTTATTTTTCTCATAATTTTCGAAAATTTGAATTGACTTAGTCAAAAATTTTCAAAATTAGTTGTTTCTTACAAGTCAAGTCAAATTTTCAATTTTAAAAATCTTATCTTTTCAAAATCTTTTTCAAAAATTATATCCTTTTCATTTTTTTATTTTTATTTTTCGAAAATTTCAAAAGTCTTTTTTAAAATATTTTCAAAATCTTTTTCTTATCTTTATATCAAATTTTCGAAAATTAGCTAACAAGTAATGTGATTGATTCAAAAATTTGAAGTTTGTTACTTTCTTGTTAAGAAAGGTTCAATCTTTAAGTTCTAGAATCTTATCTTGTAGTTTCTTGTTAGTTAAGTAGTTTTAAAATTAAATCTTTTTATCTTTTATCTTATCTTTTTCAAAATTTTATCTTTTTCAAAATTTGATTTCAAAATATCTTATCTAACCTCCTATATTCTTATCTTTTCAAATTTGATTTTAATATCTTTTTCAATCAACTAACTAACTTTTTGTTTGTTTCTTATCTTTTTCAAAACCAACTAACT
>NC_029781.3:76811610-76812250 GCF_000817695.3 Arachis duranensis | reverse complement strand
TAAAATTTTAATTTTAATTATATTTTGTCTTTGAATTTCGAAAATTACTAACCTCTTTTTCAAAAATTATTTTCGAAATTTCTCTTCTCTTCTCTTATTCTATTTAATTAATTAATTACTAACACTTCTCTTCACCTCTCTCTTCATCTAAGAATCCGAACTTCTTATATCCCTTGTATTTGGATTCTTCTACCCCTTTCTTCTTCTACTGACATAAAGGAATCTCTATACTGTGACATAGAGGATTCCCCTTTCTTAAGTTGATTTTGGACCAGGTTCTGTGCACCAAATCTTGGGAGCCATTACCTTGGATTATTGAAGTAAAAAGAATAAATAAAGAAAATTAAGAGAAGCTAAATTACAACAATCCAGAAGCAACCTTTCAGAAATTTTCGAACAAGAGAAGGAGATGGCAGCCGAAAATAATAATAATGCAAGGAGAATGCTTGGTGACATCACAAAGCCCACGTCCAAGTTTGATGGAAGAAGCATCTCCATTCCTGCCATTGGAGCCAATAACTTTGAGCTGAAACCTCAACTAGTTGCCCTAATGCAACAAAACTGCAAGTTTTATGGACTTCCATCTGAAGATCCTTATCAGTTTTTAACTGAGTTCTTGCAGATCTGTGAGACTGTTAAG
>NC_029781.3:76808685-76809264 GCF_000817695.3 Arachis duranensis | reverse complement strand
CCATATCCAAACTCTAAGTTTGGTGTTGGGACTACACACTAACATTGACCTGATCATCTTGTGGCTCCATGAGAGCCACTGTCAAGCTATTGACATTAAAGAAGCGCTTGTTGGGAGGCAACCCAATTTTATTTATCTAATTTTTATTATATTGTTATTTTGTGTTTTATTAGGTACATGATCATGAGGAGTCATGAAAAAATCAAAAAAATTAAAAACAGAGTCAAAAACAGAAGAAAAAAATTTTTTCACCCTGGAGGTCGCGCAGACTGGCGTTCAACGCCAGTAAGATGCATCTGGCTGGCGTTCAATGCCAGAACAGAGCACCATTCTGGCGCTGAACGCCAGAAACAAGCAACATCCTGGCGCTGAACGCCAGGAATGTGCCTAGAGGAGACAAACTGGCGCTGAACGCCAGTAACAAGCATAAAACTGGCGTTCAACGCCAGAAACATGCTTTACATGGACGTTGAACGCCCAGAACGTGCACCAATGGGCGTTTAAACGCCAGAATGGTGTGCCAAGGCAATTTACATGCCTATTTGGTGCAGGGATGGAATTCCTTGACACCTCAGGATC
>NC_029781.3:76808167-76808500 GCF_000817695.3 Arachis duranensis | reverse complement strand
CAATCACCCCCTTCACCACTCACATCCATCCACTCTTCCCCATAAACCCCACCTACCTTCAAAAATTCAAAACCATTTTCCCACCCATTCCCACCCTAAATGGCCGAATACACACTCCCCTCTCTCCCTATAAATACCCTTCCATTATACTTCATTTTCACACAACACAAACCCATCTTCTCCCACTTAGCCGAACCCACCTCTCTCCCTCTCTACCATATTCTCTTCTCCTTCTTCTTCTTCTCTTCTTTTCTTTCTTGCTCGAGGGCGAGCAATATTTTAAGTTTGGTGTGGTAAAAGCATAAGCTTTTTGTTTTTCCATTACCATCAATC
>NC_029781.3:76806804-76807174 GCF_000817695.3 Arachis duranensis | reverse complement strand
AAGGTTGGACCAAGTCCTTATGGACATATGTGTGGAAGGAGCTCAATGGAAAAGAGACTCCAAAGGCAAGCCAGTTCAACTAAGAAGACTGGATCTCAAGCCTGTGGCTAGAGGATGGTTGGAGTTCATTCAACGCTTTATCATTCCTACTAGCAACCGATCTGAAGTTACTGTGGATCGGGCCATCATGATCCATAGCATCATGATTGGAGAGGAGGTAGAAGTTCATGAGGTCATCTCCAATGAACTCTACAAAATAGCCGACAAGCCTTCACCCATGGCACGGCTAGCTTTTCCTCACCTTATTTGCCATCTGTGTTACTCAGCTGGAGTCATCATAGAAGGAGATACCCCCATTGAAGAGGATAAC
>NC_029781.3:76789649-76804709 GCF_000817695.3 Arachis duranensis | reverse complement strand
AGAGCTTGAATGCGTATCTCTTAGATTCCCCAACAGAATCTTCGTGGTATAAGCTAGATAGATGGCGGCATTTATGAGGATCCGGAAAGTCTCACCTTGTCTGTGGTATTCCGAGTAGGATTCCGGTAATGAATGACTGTGACGTGCTTCAGACTCGCAAGTGCTGGGCGTTAGTGACAGACGCAAAAGAATTAAGGGATTCTATTCCAGTAGGAGCGGGAACCAACCGGTGATTAGCCGTACTGTGACAGAGTGCGTGAGCATTAGTTTTCACTGCGAGGATGGGATGTAGCCATTAGCCATGGGTGATGCCTCCAGACGATTAGCCATGTGAGTGACAGCCGCATAGGATCATTTTCCCGAGAGGATTGAAAGTAGCCACCGCTGCTGGTGAACCCCTATACACAGCTTGCCATGGAAAGGAGTAAGAAGGATTGAGTTGAAGCAGTGGGAAAGCAGGCGTTCTTGAGCCATACAGTATCTCCATTCGCTTATCTGAAATTTCCACCAATGAATCTGCATAAGTACTCTATCCCTTTTATTATTTCTATTTTCTTATTTCTATTTCCAAAAACCCATAAACCAATTTAATCTGCCTAACTGAGATTTACAAGGTGACCATAGCTTGCTTCATACCAACAATCTCTGTGGGATCGACCCTTACTCACGTAAGGTTTATTACTTGGACGACCCAGTACACTTGCTGGTTAGTTGAACGGAGTTGTGTCCACTCGTGCCAATTTCAAATCCCATAAAAGTACAACTTAAAGAATAGTGATCACAATTTCGTCCACCAGTATATTTTTGGGTTTTCAAAAGGGTTGAACAAGTAATATAAAATAACAAGTCGTCAAAATAATAACTAGTAAAGCTCTTGGCAAGGTATGAGAACTGGAGGTCCTATCCCGGTTATCCTTATCAATTGTGATGAGAATTGGATTTTTTCTCCCACTAAGTCAACTTCTAACTATGAAGGTAAGTTAAGTGGATGAATTAATTTTGATTCCTCAGGTCCTAGTCTTTCCTTGAGAAAGGCTAGAGTTATTGGAACTCGAATTAATTCTTGAAGAATTCCAATTTTCAGTCAACAATGAGTTTGATAACTCAAGAGTTACCAATTAATCAACCAAAGCCAAAAGGTAGAAAAATCTAATTTATTTATATCATACATAAAAGAAACAAATTATAGATCTGAAATACCTCGAATTATATTAAATAGAAAGTTAGATTGAACATAGAAATCCATAAGCCAAATTGGCAACATCAAGTAATCAACTAAAGTAATAAATAAAAGTAGAAAATAAATTAAAGAAACATTGAACCTGTGATTGAAGAAGATGAAATCCTAATTCTAAAAATCCTAATCCTAATCCTAATCCTAAGAGAGAGAAGAGAACCACTCTCTCTAAAAGCTACATCTAAATTATGAAAAGTGTGAATTATGAATGTATTCTCCATGAATGGATGCATTTCCCCACTTTATAGCCTCTAATCTGTCATTTCTGGGCCAAAACATGGGTCAGAAACAACCCAAAAATCACTAATTTTGAAATTTGGTACGTACAGGTCGCGGGAAAGTGATGCAGAGGCGTCATCCACGCATTTGCGTGGAATGAGATTCGCAGATGCGACGTGAATGCGTCATCCACGCGTTCGCGTCACTTAACTTTGGTGCAGCTATAGTAAATTATATATCTTTGCGAAGCCCCGGATGTTAGCTTTCTAACGCAACTGGAACCGCATTATTTGGATCTCTGTAGCTCAAGTTATGACCGTTTGAGTGCAAAGAGGTCAGGCTAGACAGCTTAGCAGTTTCTTCAACTTCTTGTATTCCTTCCACTTTTGCATGCTTCCTTTCCATCCTCTGAGCCATTCATGCCCTGTAATCCCTGAAATCACTTAACACATGTATCAAGGCATCTAATGGTAATAAGAGAGGATTTAAATAAAAGAAATTAAAAGCAAAAGAAGCATGTTTTCAATCATAGCACAAAATCAGGAAGGAGAATGTAAAACCATGCAAATCATATGAATAAGTGGGCAAATGCTTTTTAAAAACCACTCAATTGAGCACAAGATAAACCATAAAATAGTGGTTTATCATCCTTCCATTGACTTTTTGGTGATTGGTCGCTCAACTGAGATATACTCAGTTACTCCCATCTTCACCCCAGCATCTTTACATAGCATAGATATTAAGCTTGATAAGCCAATTTGGCATCTTTGGAGTTCTTGTTTGCAATTGCGTAAAGTTCATAAGAGATCAGCTGATGAACTTCCACTTCTTTTCCAAGCATAATGCAATGGATCATTACTGCTCTTTTGATGGTGACTTCAAAGCGGTTGCTAGTGGGCAGTATAGAACGCCCAATGAAGTCCAGTCAGCCTGTGGTGACTGGTTTGAGATCTTCTCTCTTGAGTTGATTTGGGACACCCTTTGTGCTGGTTATCCACTTGGTTCCAGGGAGGCATATGTCCTCTAGAATTTCGTCCAAGCCCTTATTTGTTCTCATCATTCTCCTATTAAAGGAGTCTGGGTCATCTTTCAGCTGAGGTAGCTTAAAGATCTCCCTGATTTTGTCAGGGTAAATGTGAACAATCTTCCCTCTGACCAAAGTCCGATAGTCATAGAAGGCTGTTCCAGCTATTCTCTGCCTGTCTGATTGCCACATATTAGAATAGAATTTCTGAACCATGTTTCTTCCTACCTTTGTTTCAGGATTAGCTAGGATTTTCCAGCTCCTGTTTCAAATTTGCTCTTGGATCTCCAGATATTCGTCTTCTTTCAGATCGAACTTAACTTCTGGGATCACTGACCTTAGACCCATTATTTTGTAGTAATGGTCTTAATGTTCTTTGGTTAAGAACTTCTCTTGATTCCAAAGTGGTTTTGGAATATTCTCTTTCTTGCCTCTTGGAGTGGTTTGTTTTCCCTTAGGAGCCATGATCTTAGTGGGTATTGGTTTAGTGATCACGGATAAACACACCAAACTTAGAGGTTTGCTTCTCCTCAAGCAAAAGAAAGGAAATGAGAGGGATAGAAGGAGAGCCAATTTCGAATGGTGGAGGAGAGGAGGGAGGCCGAATGTGGATTTAAAGGGAAAGGGGGTGGGTTTTCGAAAATTTTGAAAAAGGTAAGATAGAAGATATGATTTGTAAAAGATAAGTATGATAGGAAAAAGATATAATTTAAAATTTGAAAAGTTATGAAAGATATTTGAAAAAGATAAATCTGAATTTTAAAAAGAAGATATGATGAGTTTAAAAAGATTTGAAAAGAATTTAAAAAGATTTGAAAAGAATTTAAAAAGATAATTGAGTTTTGAAAAAGGTTTGAAAAGATTTTAAAGAAGAATTAAAAAACAAGTTTAGGATTAAAAATTTTTGGAATTGAAGTTGAAAGATGAGAGTTTGAAACATGTTTATGCAAGAAATCATGAATTGAAACATGAAAAATGGAAAAAAAAATTAAAGTGAAAAACGAATTTACCTCCTCCCCACAATCCTGGCGTTAAACGCCCAAACGCTGCATGTTTTGGGCGTTTAACGCCCATTTGTAGCTTCTTCTGGGCGTTTAACGCCCAGCTGTAGCATCTGGCTGGCGTTAAATGCCAGAAAATCCTTTATCACTAGGCGTTTTTCTGAACGCCCAGGATGCTGCGAATCTGGCGTTAAACGCCCAGAAGTTGCTTCTTTCTGGCGTTTAACACCCATATGGCTATCTCTACTGGCGTTAAACGCCTAGTAGATGCTCCTTTTGGGCGTTTAATGCCCAAAACAGCTCTTACTGGCTTTTTCGCACCAGTGAGCTTCTTTTTGCTATTTTATCCTCTAAATCCTTCTATAACTCTGTGAACTCATGCAATTGCTATTTTACCTTGAAGATAATTAATATGAACCTGTAAAATTCAATTAATTAACAAATAAGCTTGGTTAATGGCTGGGTTGCCTCCCAGCAAGCGCTTCTTTATTGTCTTTAGCTGGACTATTACTGAACTTTAATAAAGTCTCAGTTTTGAGCACTCTTGCTCAAAATTGCTTTCAAGATAATGTTTGACTCTCTTTCCATTAACAATGAATTTTTTGTTAGAATCATTATCCTAAAGCTCTACGTATCCATATGTTGACACACTTGTAATCACATATGGACCTCTCCACCGGGATTTCCCGGGGAATAATCTAAGCCTAGATTTAAACAGCAGAACTTTCTGCCCCGGCTCAAAGACTCTGGATGACAGCTTCTTATCACGCCATCTTTTTGCTTTCTCTTTGTAAATTTTTGCATTTTCGAAAGCATTGAGTCTGAATTCCTCTAGCTCATTTAACTGGAGCAATCATTTTTCTCCAGCTAACTTGGCATCAAGGTTTAGGAATCTGGTTGCCCAGTAGGCCTTATGTTCAAGTTCCACTAGCAAGTGACAGGTTTTTCCATACACAAGCTAGTATGGAGAGGTCCCTATAGGAGTCTTGAATGCTGTTCTGTATGCCCACAGAGCGTCATCCAAGCTTCTTGCCCAATCCCTTCTACGGTTAATCACAGTCCATTCCAGGATTCTTTTAAGTTCTCTATTAGAGACTTCAGCTTTCTCATTTGTCTGTGGATGATATGGAGTTACCACCCTGTGGCTGACTCCATATCGAACCATAGCAGAGTAAAGTTGTTTATTGCAGAAATGAGCACCCCCATCACTGATTAGTACTCTAGGGACACCAAATCTGCTGAAGATATATTTCTGGAAGAATTCCAGCACTGTCTTAGTATCATTAGTGGGTGTTGCAATAGCTTCCACCCATTTGGATACATAATCCACTGCCACCAGAATATAAGTGTTTGAGTATGATGGTGGGAAAGGCCCATGAAGTCAAAACCCCATACATCAAACAACTCAATCTCCAAGATCCCTTGTTGAGGCATGGCATAACTGTAAGGCAGATTGCTAGATCTTTGGCAACTGTCACAATTAAGTACAAACTCTCGGGAGTCTTTATGGAGAGTATGCCAATAGAAGCCACATTGGAGGACTCTTGTGGCTGTTCGCTTACTTCCAAAATGTCCTCCATATTGTGATCCATGGCAATGCCATAGGATCTTCTGTGCTTCTTCTTTAGGCACACATCTACAGACTACTCCGTCCATACATCTCTTGAAGAGATATGGTTCATCCCAAAGATAGTACTTTACATCTGTGATCAATTTCTTTGATTGCTGCCTACTATACTCTTTGGGTATGAATTTCACAACCTTGTAGTTTGCAATGTCTGCAAACCATGGTACTTCCTGGATGGCAAAGAGTTGCTCATCCGGAAAGTTTTCAGAGATCTCAGTAAGAAGGAGGGACGCCCCTTCTACTGGTTCTATTCGGGACAGGTGATCTGCTACTTAGTTCTCTGTCCCTTTTCTGTCTCTTATTTCAATATCAAACTCTTACAGAAGCAACACCCATCTTATGAGTTTGGGTTTTGAATCCTGCTTTGTCAGTAGATATTTAAGAGCAGCATGGTCAGTGTACACAATCACTTTTGATCCTACTAAATAAGATCTGAACTTCTCAATGGCGTAAACTACCACAAGTAACTCTTTTTATGTGGTTGTGTAGTTCTTCTGTGCGTCATTTAAAATACAACTGGCATAATAAATGTGTGCAGAAGCTTGTCATGCCTTTGTCCCAACATTACACCAATGGCATGGTCACTGGCATCACACATTAGTTCAAATGGTAATATCCAGTCTGGTGCAGAGATGACTGGTGCTGTGACCAGCTTAGCTTTCAGAGTCTCAAATGCCTGCAGACATTTCTTATCAAAGATAAATGCGTGTCAGCAGCTAGCAAATTAGTCAGAGGTTTGGCGATTTTTGAAAATCTTTTATAAACCTCCTATAGAATCCTGCATGCCCCAGAAAGCTTCTGATTGTCTTAACATTGGCAGGTGGTGGTAATTTTTCAATTACCTCTACCTTAGCTTGATCCACCTCTATTCCCTTGTTTGAAATTTTGTGCCCAAGGACAATTCCTTCAGTCACCATAAAGTGACATTTTTCCCAGTTTAAAACTAGGTTAGTCTCTTAGCACCTCTTTAGAACAAGTGCTAGATGGTCAAGACAGGAGCTGAATGAGTCTCCAAATACTGAAAAATCATCCATGAAGACTTCCAGAAATTTTTCCACCATATCAGAGAAAATAAAGAGCATGCACCCTTGAAAGGTTGCAGGTGCATTGCACAAACCAAATGGTATCCTTCTATATGCAAATACTCCAGATGGACATGTGAATGCTATTTTCTTTTGATCCTGGGGATCTACTGCAATTTGATTAAAACCTGAATATCCATCCAGGAAGCAGCAGTATTCATGACCTTCTAGTCTTTCTAGCATCTGGTTTATGAATGGTAAAGGAAAATGATCCTTTCTGGTAGCTGTATTGAGCCTTCTATAATCAATACACATACGCCACCCTGTAACTGTTCTTGTAGGAACCAGTTCATTTTTTTCATTATGAACCACTGTCATGCCACCCTTCTTAGGGACGACTTGGACGGGGCTTACCCAGGGGCTATCAGAAATAGGATAAATAATATCAGCCTCTAGTAATTTAGTGACCTCCTTCTGCACCACCTCCTTCATGGCTGGATTCAGCCACCTCTGTGGTTGAACCACTGGCTTAGCATCATCCTCTAATAGGATCTTGTGCATGCATCTAGCTGGGCTAATGCCCTTAAGATCACTGATGGACCACCCAAGAGCTGTCTTGTGTGTCCTTAGCACTTGAATTAGTGCTTCCTCTTCCTGTTGCTCTAAGGTAGAGCTTATGATTACAGGAAAGGTATCACCTTCTCCCAGAAATGCATATTTCAGGGATGGTGGTAATGATTTGAGCTCGGGTTTGGGAGGTTTCTTCTCTTCCTAAGGGATTTTCAAAGGTTCTATTATTCTCTCTGGTTCCTCTAGATCAGGCTGAACATCTTTAAAGATATCTTCTAGCTCTGATTCGATACTCTCAGTCATATTGACCTCTTTTACCAGAGAGTCAATAATATCAATGCTCATGCAATCGTTTGGGGTGTCTGGATGCTGCATAGCTTTGACAACATTCAACTTAAACTCGTCCTCATTGACTCTCAAGGTCACTTCCCCTTTTTGGACGTCAATGAGGGTTCGTCCAGTTGCTAGAAAAGGTCTTCCTAAAATGAGAGTTGCACTCTTGTGCTCCTCCATTTCCAGCACCACAAAGTCAGTGGGAAAGGCAAATGGCCCAACCTTGACAATCATGTCTTCAATCACGCCTAATGGAGCCATCAGCAAGTTAGAGATATATCCGGGTTGGTTTGACTTCTTCAGTCAAACCAAGCTTTCTGATACTAGATGTAGGTATTAGGTTGATACTTGCCCCAAGATCACATAGAGCTTTCTTGGTACAAGTACCATCTAATGTGCATGGTATCATAAAGCTTCTGGGATCTTTAAGCTTTTCTGGTAAGCTTTTCAGAATGACTACACTGCATTCTTCAGTGAGGTAAACTTTTTCAGTTTCCCTCCAATCCTTCTTATGACTTAAGATCTCTTTCATGAACTTAGCATAAGAGGGTATTTGCTCAAGTGCCTCTGCAAACGGAATCTTCATTTTAATAGTCCTGAGATAGTCTGCAAAGCGGGCAAATTGCTTATCCTGTTCTGCTTGGCGGAGTTTCTGAGGATAAGGCATTTTAGCTTTGTATTCCTGAACCTTAGTTGCTGCACGTTTATTGGCTACAGATGTGGGTTGAGAAGCCTTTTTAGAGGGGTTGCTATCAGCACTTGTATGTGTCTGATCCCCACTGGCGTTTGAATGCCAGGGGTGGATGCTGGATTGGCGTTAGACGCCAACTCCTTACCTGTTTCTAGCTTCTGAACGCCAGAGCTGAGCTTTCTTTGGGCGTTCAACGCCAACTCCTTGCCTGTTTCTGGCGTTTGAACGCCAGAACTGAGCATGAGTTGGGCGTTTAACACCAGCTCTCCACCCTTTTCTGGCGTTTGAACGCCAGAATTATTCCTCTCTGGGCTCTTACTGTCCTCAGAGGAATTTTGGGTAGCAGTTTGTTCATTTCTTGGCTTCCTGCTGCCTTGAAGTGAGGTATTTAATGTTTTCCCACTTCCTAATTGAACTGCTTGGCACTCTTCTGTTATTTGTTTTGATAACTGCTGTTCTGTTTGCTTCAACTACACTTCCATATTCATATTAGCCATTCTTGTTTCTTGCAATATCTCCTTGAATTCGGCTAGTTGTTTTGTTAGAAAATCTAATTGCTGATTGAATTCAGTAACTTGTTCTGCAGGACTGAGTTCAGCAGTTACTGTTTTAGCCTCTTCTTTCATGGAAGATTCACTACTTAGGTACAGATGCTGATTTCTGGCAACTGTATCAATGAGCTCTTGAGCTTCTTCAATTGTCTTTCTCATGTGGATAGATCCACCAGCTGAGTGGTCTAGAGAAATCTGAGCTTTCTTTGTAAGTCTATAATAGAAGATGTCTAACTGCACCCACTCTGAAAACATTTTAGAGGGGCATTTTCTTAGCATCTCTCTGTATCTCTCCCAGGCATCATAAAGGGATTCATTATCTCCTTGTTTAAAGCCTTGGATGCTCAGCCTTAGCTGTGTCATCCGTTTTGGAGGGAAATATTGATTCAGGAATTTTTCTAACAATTGTTTCCATGTCCTTATGCTAGCCTTAGGTTGGTTATTTAACCACCTCTTACCTTGGTATTTTACAGCAAATGGAAATAGTAACAATCTGTAGACATCCTGATCTACTTTTTTATCATGTACTGTGTCAGCAATTTGTAAAAACTGTGCCAGAAACTCTGTAGGTTCTTCCTGTGGGAGACCGAAATACTGGCAACTTTGCTGCACCATGATAATGAGATGAGGATTCAACTCAAAACTACTGACTCCGATGGAGGGTATACAGATACTACTCCCATATGAAGCAGTAGTGGGGTTAGCATATGACCCCAGAGTCCTTCTGGACTGTTCATTTCCACTTAGGTCCATGATGGAGAAAGGGAGATGACATGGATTTATTTTATTTATTTTATTATTATAAAGAAAATTTTGAAATAATAAAACTAAAATAAAATAAAAACTAAAATAAAAATAAAAAATAAAAATTTAAAAATATTTTATGAAGATTTTCGAAAAAGTGGGGAGAGAGAAAGTGGTTAGGATATTTTGAAAGAGATGTGATTTTTAAAAGGATAAGATTTGAAAAATTTTGAAATTGAAATCTGAATTTTTATAAAAAAAATTCAAAATAATTGCTTAAAAATAGTTAGAAAAAGATAATTTTTTTATTTTTGAATTTTATTATGAAAGAGAAAAACACACAAAAGACACAAGACTTAAAATTTTAAAATCCAATGCTCCTTGTTTTCGAAAATTTTGGAGGGAAAACACCAAGTCACACCAAACTTAAAAATTTTAAGATCAAAGCACAAAGAAGACTCAAGAACACCTTGAAGACTCACAAGAGCAACAAGAACAAAAGATAGAACACCAAACTTAAAATTTTTAGAAAACCACAATAAATTTTCGAAAATTAAAGAAAAATTAACAAGAGAACACCAAACTTAAAGTTTGGCACAAGATTTAATCAAAGAAAAAATATTTTTAAAAAGATTTTAAAAAAAGAAAACTCAAAGGGACAACTATTCCCAAGAAAATAGACACATTTAATAAATGCAAGGATTGAACAGATAAAAACTATTTTTTGATGACAAAAACACAAAGGATACCAAACTTAGAACATGCAACTAGACTCAATGAAAAACTAACAATTAATAAAGAAAAATAATATTTTTGAAGAAAAAAAATTTTAAAAGGAATAATAGAAGATACAATTCTAGTGACTCTAAACCGAAAAGACAAATTTTTCCTAATCTAAGCAACAAGATTCACCGTCAGTTATTCAAACTCAAACAATCCCCGGCAACGGCGCCAAAAACTTGGTGCACGAAAATTACACTCACACTATGTAATTCCGCACAACTAACCAGCAAGTGTACTGGATCGTCCAAGTAATACCTTACGTGAGTAAGGGTCGATCCCACGGAGATTGTTGGCTTGAAGCAAGCTATGGTTATCTTATTATTCTTAGTCAGGATACCAATAGGGTTCTTTAGTTTCAATTGTAAGAAGTGAAAGAGTATGAAATAAGTAATTGTTACGCAGTAATGGAGAATGTGTTGGAGTTTTGGAGATACTTTGTCTTCTGAATCTTTGCTTTCCTACTGTCATCTTCTTCACGCATGCAAGGTTCCTTCTATGGCAAGCTGTGTGTTGGTGGATCACCGTTGTCAATGGCTACCATCCGTCCTCTCAGTGAAAATGGTCCAAATGCGCTGTCACCGCACGGCTAATCATCTATCGGTTCTCGATCATGTCGGAATAGGATCCATTGATCCTTTTGTGTCTGTCACTACGCCCAACACTCGTGAGTTTGAAGCTCGTCACAGTCATCCAATCCCTAAATCCTACTCGGAATACCACAGACAAGGTTTAGACTTTCCGGATTCTCAAGGATGCTGCCAATAGATTATAGCTTATACCACGAAGACTCTGATTAAGGAATCCAAGAGATACTCATTCAATCGAAGGTAGAATGGAAGTGGTTGTTAGGCACGTGTTCATAGGTTGAGAATGGTGATGAGTGCCACGGATCATCACCTTCTTCATATTGAAGTGCGAATGAATATCTTAGATAGAAACAAGCGTGTTTGAATAGAAAACAGAAATAATTGCATTAATTCATCGAGACGCTGCAGAGCTCCTCACCCCCAACAATGGAGTTTAGAGACTTATACCGTCAGAGAATACAAAGTTCGGATCTAAAAATGTCATGAGATCCAAAAAATAAGTCTCTAAAAGTTGTTTAAATACTAAACTAGTAAACCTAGGTTTACAAAAAATGAGTAAACTAAGATAGATAGTGCAGAAATCCACTTCTGGGGCCCACTTGGTGTGTGCTGGGGCTGAGACTTGAGCTTCTCATGTGCCTGGGCTGTTTCTGGAGTTAAACGTCAGGTTGTAACCTATTTCTGGCGTTTAACTCCAACTTGCAACCAGTTTCTGGTGTTCAATGCCAGAATGCAACATGGAACTGGCGTTAAACGCCAGTTTACGCCATTTATCTTCGCGCAAAGTATGGACTATTATACATTTCTGGAAAGCTAGGATGTCTACTTTCCAACCCAATTGAAAGCGCGCCAATTGAACTCCTGTAGCTCTAAAAAATCCATTCCAAGTGCAGGGAGGTCAGAATCCAACAGCATCAGCAGTCTTTTTCAGCTTAAATTAGATTTTTGCTCAACTCCCTCAATTTCAGCCAAAAATACTTGAAATCACAGAAAAACACACAAACTCATAGTAAAGTCCAAAAATATGAATTTTGCCTAAAAACTAATAAAAATATACTAAAAAATAACTAAAACACACTAAAATCTACATGAAATTACCTCCAAAAAGCGTATAAAATATCCGCTCATCACGTACGCACGCCAGTGTCGCGTACGCACGATAAGTGCATGCTAAATTCAAAACAATTTTATCAAAAATTGAAATCTCTGATAGATGCAGCTCATCAACAGCGAGTACAACCGGCAATGTCCGTGATGCCCCGCTGTGCCACCAAACAAAGTGACTAGTATGTCCAGGCCAGCATAGCCGAACTCCACGAAAACGCCCTACACTTCCCGGAGTCCCGGAGAAGAGGTAGCCAACATATGTGAACCAGGTTGTTGGACTTGTCAGTCATCAGATACCCTCTGTTCAGTAACATAATATAGCACCTGGCGTACCGTCGGAGGGTCTCCGGGTCGTTTGTCGGGGGCATCTGGTGGACATGATCTCGCAGCCACACAAGCTTGAGCGTGAATGACTCCTTCTTCTGCACAGCCTACTGTGCTACCACCGAAGGCCTGGCACCAAGCAGATGCTCCACCAACACCCACGTTTTTGTGTGGTACCACCTACCGAAGTCACGGAGGCACCCCCAACGGGGTTATTGTGTGCGTGTAGGCCTATATGGTATGCCACATCCTGCAGGGTGATAGTGACCTCAATCCAAGGGAGATGAAACATGTGCGTTTCTGGACACCATCACTCCACGAGTGTTGAAATCAGGGAATTGTCAAAGGTGAAGTCCTTGAGGGGCACCGTGTCACCGAATCCGGCCTCAGCCAAATACGGAACGATGTCATCTGGTGGAGGAAGGGTATGACTCACTCGCCGAGGCAGTAAAAGGCGAGGCTTTTGAAGAATAAAAAAATTCAGCCTTATAAAGAGATGATCATAAATTTTTGTTTTACTGAATTCTTACTCTTTTTTTAAGTAATTAGATCAGCTTAACATGATACACAGCAAATTAGACGTTAAGCAAATATTTCTATCTAACTTACAGCTACTTCTACTTAAGTCCTTACTTCCATGTTTCTAGCCTACACATGTGCCTAAATTACATATTCCATACTAATAAAATCCTAATTAGAACGTTATAAATACTAACAACCTAGCACAAGAAAAACAGAGTTCCAAACCAATAATTATGTCATAACAACCTTGCACAAGTAAATACAGTTCTAAATTCCTCCTAGAGACATATCCCTAAACCATTTAACTACGTTCTTGTCACTTAAGGACTACCCTAACAATGGTCACATACTTAGATTAAACAAATAGAATGCAACTAACCTCGAAGTCGGCCACCCCAGCATAATGCAACATCTTGTTCAGCCTGTTGATGTCTTTGTCATTTTCTGCCTGGTGCGCCATCACCGTATCAGTCTAAAATAGGGTAGGAAAGGCTTAAAAGAGGGGAGGAAGAGGTTGACTACGTCAAATTGGGACCCGGAATGAAGCTATAAACGACTTCTACTTATAGGCGCGTACAGGCTGTAAACGAGATAAGCTCGTGTATATCTCGTTTACACTGTAAAGGAGATATACACATATCATTCTGATGGGTCTTATCTCGTTTATAGTGTAAACGAGATAAAACGAAAAAATTTAAATCGATAAATATTTTTTAAATTATTTATTCTGTAAATGAGATATATGAAATATCATCTCATTTATACTGTAAACAAGATAAGACGGAAAATTTTAAATTGGTAAATATTTTTTAAATTATTCATTCTGATAAAAATTATATTTATTTTATTTATTAAAAAAAATCCTGGTTCTACCAGTAGTATATATAGAAGATATTGTATTCATAGAAATGGATATGACCACGTCCTTTATGGCTAATGCCACACCGTACCCTACTCAATTAACTTTACTTAAAATTTATTAAAATGCTCCTAATTAATATGTGAGATAAAAAAAATTATTGTCACACCCACATTTTAAAAATATATTAATTAAAAATATATTAATTAATACTAAATTAAATAAAAATATATTAAAATTTAACTACACATAAATATTTGCATTCTTATATAATTTATAACTATTGTTTAGACAAATCTATATATGAGAGTATAGGAACAAATATCTCTATTGGGATTTTATGAAGGTTTATGTATTATATGGGATAAAAAATTGTTTAACCTCATTCAATAAATAAATTTGATCTCACTTTAGTTTTTTTAATTCATTTCTGTTGTCATTTTTTTATGTTTTTTAAAATTTAAATTTTTTTCTTGTTGTTTATTTTTTATACTTTGTCTCCTACTAAAATTTTTTAATTTTATTTTTTAATTTCTTTTGATTTAATTAAATATTTATTTTTATCTTTTTATATTTTTTAATCCATTCAATTATTTTATATTTTATTTTGTAGTTATGTTATTGTATATATTTTTTATTACATGATTAATAGTGATTTAATAATAAGATTTATCAGTAATTTAATTTTTTTGAAATATAGTAATATTAACTAGCAACAAATAATAGTTAAAATGAAAAGTAAGATCTAAATATATGGATATCTATTAGTTTTTTTAAGTTAGCTCTAGTTTTGTCGGTAATAATAACATCAACTGAAAAAATTTTAGTTATAAATATTATAAAGAGACGATTTCGTAATCCGATCCTATAGGAGATAATTTTTTAAATTATTATTTAGTGACACATATAAAAAAATAAACATTTAATTATATTGACAATGAAAGAATTATTCAATCTTTTTAAAATATGAAACTCAGAAAAACAAAATTTTAAGTTATATATTATTATTTAAATTACTATACAAATATTTTTAATTTATTAGTTAGATAACTAGAAGATTAATTATATTTTATAATAACAAAATATAATTATAAAATTATTATTATATTGTATATACTTTGCTTCCACTGATAAAATTTTTTTGAATTTGTCACTGTTG
Organism: Arachis duranensis; assembly: GCF_000817695.3. NCBI lineage: Eukaryota > Viridiplantae > Streptophyta > Magnoliopsida > Fabales > Fabaceae > Arachis > Arachis duranensis. The sequence continues at coordinate 76,790,349 of NC_029781.3, read as the reverse complement.
TTAAGTATGAAAATCATGACATTTATTTGGTAAAAAAATAGATCAAAATTTTTTTAAAGTGAGTGTTCGTTACCTTGGTGTTCTCAGGTACTCGACGGATCGTGTAATACCCGGTCTAACCAAAATTAATTAAATAATGAGTTAAGTAGGAGCGAATATGGTTGGAAGATTTGGCGATTGGAATTTGATGATTTAAATATAATATTTGGATTCAGTGAATTTTTCCGAGTCGGAAGACATAGTTTTCTGCGTAAAAGCGCGCAGTGGAATTTTGACCGGCAGTACCGGCTGAGACCTGTCTGGTACTGCAGCTGAGAAAATTGATTATGAGTAAATAAGATTAAGAAATGAGGGATTATAAGTAGGGGAGGTAGAAATATTTGAAGTGCGATTTAGAGCGCTAATCTTAAAGGTTTTGGTCCAAAATTGGGCCAACGGACAAAAATAAGTGAACTGGGCCTAAGTGGGCCCAAGACCCAACATATATAAACATTAGTTATGAGCATTTCAGCTCATTTTGCCCTAAAGAAGGGGTGTTGGGCGCTGAAATTGGGAGAGAGAAGAGAAGAGAGAAAACCTAACTCTCTTTGATCTTCAAACCACCATAACTTGAGCTACGGAGCTCCGATTGACGAGCCGTTTGCGGCCACGCGTCGCTCTTCTCATCCCCTACAATTCTATCTAAGTTTTGTGGTGAGTA
>NC_029781.3:76787598-76788508 GCF_000817695.3 Arachis duranensis | reverse complement strand
TTTAGAAATGAAATGGGATCCGGGATGTCCATGCCGTTCGAAGAACGGATGAAAAATGATTTAAAATGAGGAAGTTATGTCCATTGGAAGATTGGGGTCTAAATCTGTGAATTCTGCAGTTTTTAACTTAGAAAATTTTTAGCAGAATAACCCCTTGCGCGTGGGCGCACTTGGCGCGTACGCGCCGATCTTCCAGAAAGCGCCATCCACGCATGCGCGTGATGTGCGCGAGCGCGCCGATAGTGCTGCACCCAATGCCCAGCCATTTTCCAGAGAGTTGTGCCAGAACTGTGCCAGCTTTGTGCCTGGGGCACGAGAGTATCCACGCATACGCATGGTTGACGCGTGCGCGTCGATTTGGCAAATTTTTAATCCACGCGTTAGCGTGCATGACGCTTGCGCGTCGATGAGTTTTTAAGACCATCCACGCGTGCGCGTGGAGTACGCGTACGCGTGGCATTGTTTTCATGCCAAAGTTGATATTTGAGTTTTAAAAGTCAAATCTCATACTTCTAAGCCTCCGATCTCACCACTTATATCTTAAATCGTTATGATATGCCTAGCTATGAGGGAAGGAGTTAGGGGATGTGGTAACTTGCGAGTGAAGCAAGGGAAAAGTTATGATCAATGATGATCAACGATGATTATATGAGATATAGAGGATGACGGTAGGAGTACCGTGTATGCCATGAGCCGAAGGGCTATATCTATTGATAAATGGCTGGTTTTGATTGAACCATGAGCCGGATGATTGAGTCATTGCCGGGTCACGGCAAAGCCATTATTGATTATGGCTGAGTATAAATGCATATATGATTAATGAATGAATGCGTTAAATGGATAATAGTTGAAGATGTTGAAATGTGATGTGTAACCCCGGGTAGTAGGCAGTGGCGTTGTCCACTTGCTT
>NC_029781.3:76786993-76787412 GCF_000817695.3 Arachis duranensis | reverse complement strand
AAGGGTTGTGGTTCGTCCCACTTGCTCCAGGTTATTGTTTGAGATTTGAAAACAATGAGGATTGATAATTTGAATTGAGATGCTCCGGGTTAATGCTTAAGATACCTGGGCAGTAGCAAGGGTTGTGGTTCGTCCCACTTGCTCCAGGTTAGAGATTGTGACGCCTGGGTAGTAGCGGCAGTAGTGGTGAATCCACTCGCTCCAGGTTGAGCTGTTAAACACCCGCCTGGGTAGTAGCCGCAGTAGTGGTTGTTCCACTGGCTCTGGGCTGAGCGGGTAGTAGCAAGGGGGTTGTAGCTCAAACCTACTTGCTCCGCAAGCGGTGTTTCTGTCCATGGTTAGCTACCAGGACGTGTCGGGTTGGCTATATAACCGACAGATGATATCATCAGCCATAGGGCAGGCATACATCATATGTA
>NC_029781.3:76774498-76786881 GCF_000817695.3 Arachis duranensis | reverse complement strand
TGCTACTTGTTCTACTTGTACCTTATTTGTGTATTACTTGTCTGTATTGCTTGTGTTTGTACAACTGAGAGATCCCTCATGTTGGTGTCGGTGGATGTTGGTGGCTGTTCTTGATGAGATGAATTGATAATGCGATTGCATGATGATGATTTTTGAATGAGATAATTTGAGCCCCCTGGGTAGACGCAGTGATGTGATTTCACTAGCTCCAGGCGAGGGTATGATGTATTGATATAGAGTTGCTGAGGCAGAACAACTGATGATGGTTTTGCTTATGATTCTGAGTCTGATTCATGGAAGAATCAGCGAGTTGGGAAACATGTGTAACATGAACTAGATTTAGTATCCCCTTACGACAGATGCATATTCATGGATTAGTGAGAATCTAGGCTGGATACTTGGAGAAAAGGAGTTTAGGATGCTTTGCCTATAGAGGCTCTTATGTTTCCTTTGGGAGAGATTAGGATGTACTGTTGTCAGTTACTTTCATACTGTACCCTAGCCGGCCTAAACTTCGCGGGTCGCGACTAGTGGCTATTTACTTATGTTATATATATCTATCTGTTATCTATCTCTTAATCTCTTTTATGCCTTGTCCATATATCGCTTTCGGCTTCACGTTTTATCTTTTCGTTGTCGAATCGTGAGTGATACGTCTTCGCGATTTTATTTCTACTCTTTTCAGGCTTCTCGATTAATACTCCTTTCGAAATTACCTATGTTTATATATTAAAAATCCACCTGAGAGTCGTACCACCGTAATATCATTGACTTATGACTCGAGCATAAGGATTTGAATATTAGGGTGTTACAGATCGGGTGGAGATAAAAGGGTGAGTGGACGAGAACCTGGGTTGGCTTGGAGCAGGTGTAGAGGTGTGACCAGTGTGCCGATGACGTCGGAGGTGGAGTGGTCGAGGGGGTGGCCACCGGCAAGGACACTCCGACGATCAAGTCAGTGTCCGTACAAGATGGCAGCCAAATTAGGTAAGGTGTTACGTATCTTAGGGGGAGTGCTGACCTCTCCCCTTATATACTGTTGTTGGATGGGCCCATAAATGACCTAGCCCACTGGCCAGAAAACTTCTATGAGCTGTCTCAGTCTACGTGGGAGGAGTAGGTCATTCCGGTTTTCGGGTCGGGGTTTCGGACGGTGCCCCGAGGATACCGACCCAACCGATTTGCTGGACGTGGTGGCAAGCCGTGTAATGGCAGGTCGCGCAGACCTTGGGTCGGGTGCAAGGGACCGACCCATCGGATTTTTCGGCCATGGAGGATGGTTCGGGTCAGAGGCGGGGCGAGTAATTGGGCTGGGCCTAGGTGAGTCCGTAACAGTGCCTCAAACGTGCCAGTCTCGAGGTGGAAGCTTGTGGCTAGGCCCGTTTGATTTACTCGCCGTGTCGGGGTGTATTCCTCTTCTCGGGAGCTCGCTGATATCGTTCGTGTCCCCTGCGCATGGTCATATCGTCTTTCCTTTGATGATGCCTCCTAGACTTCTGCGCTAGGCATTAAATACCCATCATTTCATGATTTGAAATTCACGTGAAATGACGAATGTGCCCCTACCTTTTGGCGCTCCTCCTCGGCAGTTACGCCTTTTTGCCCTTTTTTAACTCCCTCATAATTCCTTTCTTCTCTTCTTCTTCTATTCTCTCATACTGCTGCTGCTTCGATTTCCTTCCTGCTTCCTTGTAATTCTTCTCTCTTTTGGATTCTTCCTTTAACTTTTGCAGATTCCTCATTTTCCTGGTACGTTGTTTATGGCTTTTCTTGCTTTCTGGTTTCCTTTGGCGTTTTTGTGTGTTTTTGTGTATGCCTGGGTTTCTTTTGCTTTTTCCTACTTCTTCCTTTAGAGGGGGCGCCACTGGGTATTTTCTGGGTTTGGCTTAAGTTCTGGGTTAGTGTAGGGGTGTCTAGGTGGTTTAGGGAGTTTGTAACTTGCTTTTATTGTTTTTTAGGGTTCCTGACCTCCTGTGCTGACTGAGTGGTGCCCCCGCTGTAGATATGGTTGATCGCTTCGTACTCCCGAACTTGGCTCAACGGCCGCTAGCCAATTTCGTTGATCATTATGCCTAGGTTACTTCCGATGTGAAGGATACCCCCTCTAAGGTCACCCAGGAGAGCCTCCAGGATCTGCGCCAAGCTGGGCTCTTGTGTCGAGGTAGCCCCGAGGAAGCATTGTACCAAGCTTATGTTCTTGCTGATCGGGAGCGTGTCTGTGAGAAAAACCTGGCAGCTCCGCGAGTTGTTGATTGGTTGTGGGTTTATGCACCCATGTTCACGACCTTGGGAGTTCGTTTACCCTTCTCTCCCTTTGTCATGGGTTTGCTAAACCGGTGTGATATTGCTCTGTCGTAACTGCACCCGAACAACTGGGCTGCCATTCGATGCTTCGAGATGGTGTGTGAGTATCTAGAGCTCCCGATCTCCGTGAACGTTTTCTTCTACCTTTTTCTACTTGCGAACCCTTCTCGGGAGGGAAAGACGAAAAAAGGGTATATGTCCTTCAGGGCTCAACAAGGTCACAGGATCTTTGACCTTTTTGAGGACTCCTTTCACGGTTTTAAGTCTCCTTTTTTCAAAGTCATGCCGACATCTTGTAGGCCATTTTTTGGTTAGAAAAATCTTAATCCCCACATGGTTATGGGGGATCGGGAGACCGGTCAGGCGTATGTTGGTGAGTTCTTTATTTTACTGGTGTTTTTGTTTGGTGTTTCACTTTTCTATTGCTCACACCTTTGTTTTTTGCTTGCAGTTTCCATGGCTGGCGAAAACAGTACTTTGGCCGAGTTTATGAACCTTATTCATGATGGTGATGAGGGTGATGAGGACTTCTCAGTGACTCCTTTGGCTGGTCATGGCCAAGGGGAAGCCGGGAAAAGTAGTGGTCGGGTCGAAGGGGTTGGCCAAGGTCAAGTGGAGACAGCTGAGGTCCCTTCTGCGAATGCCCTGGGGAACCCAAGCATGGAGGAAGAGGTCCTGGGGTCTGGTGATGACGATCTGCAGGTCGTTGGCAACCCGAAGAAGTGTAAGCGGGACTCGGGGAAGGCCCTGCGTGTTATGGAAAAGAACTTCGATGCTGGGGGGTTTTATTGAGTCTCAATTGCTTCCTGGTACTGAAGAGTACTTCCAAGATGCCGACCTTGTGGGTCAGGCGAGGTGGATCTATCGTAGTCTCCTCCGTGCTGCCACTATCGCCAAGAAGGTGGAACCTGTCTTGGGAAATATTCATGTTTTGGAGGGGAAGCTTCGGAACTCCTAGAAGGATCTGACTGACTCGAGATCTCGGGAGGAGTCTCTGAAGAAAAAGTTGTCTGAGCAGGAGGAGAAGCTAAGGAAGATGACAAGGAAATCAATAGGTTGGTGGAGTGGGACCTCACCTTGGTGAAATATTTGAATGCCTCCCGTGGTGAGACTACTGCTGCTAAGAAGAAGATTAAGGATTTGGAGGAGAAACTGAAGTTGGCGGAGAGCTCAGCAATGGCTGCTCGTCAGGAGGTAGCCACCCTGAAGAAGAAAAATAAGGAGATTGCCAATGGGGCCTGGGAGGCCGTGAAGCTGACCGAGGAGGGGATTAAGCTTCAGGTGGCTGTACTGGCTCCCAACCTCGGCCTTTCTCAGGTGGGCACTCTCAAGACGGTGGAAGGCGGGAAGATTGTTGACATCCTCAAGCCTTGAGATGGGTTCCTCTCCTCAGCTTTTGTATTCCTTACTTTGTTCTTTGTAATTTTTACTTTTACTTTTGGGCCTCTTCAAGGCGCCTTGGATTGTAATGAATACTTTGATGCTTTATTTTAATTAAGTCATTTGTGATTGTTATCGTTTGCTTTCTCGGGTCGTCGTGGCTTTTATTTACTTTGTCGTTTCGTTTATTTGGGACGTCATGGCCTTCTTCGATGTTTGGTTTACCATTTTATGGTATTTGCTATTTTCATCGCTTTGTTGCTTTTGAGTTACGCTTTAGCTTTGGGTCCCTTTGGTTCCCAGGGTGATCAGTCCCGGGTTTTCGTTAGGTCAACCGCTCATCGTTTTTTGTTGTTTTGTCGTGTTTGGCGTATATCTTGCAAAAGACAGTTATTATTGTATGCATAGGTAGAACTTAAAACAAATAAATGATGTAATATATAATCAAGTGAAAGAAATAGGAAAATAAAAAAAGGAGCGCAAAGGAAATTGAGGTGGAGGGGGCGAGGTCATCAGATCGTGTGGTCGCTTCTTCTTATGAGTAGAACCTCTTTAGGTTTGCCATGTTCCATGTTCTCGGTACTTTGCTTCCATCCAACCTTTCCAGCTTGTAGGCGCCCTTGCCGAGGACTTCTTTTACCCTGTAAAGACCTTCCCAGTTCGCGGCCAATTTGCCTTCTCCCAGGGTTGGTGGACCTATGTCGTTGCGTCATAAGACCAAGTCGCCTTCTCCGAGAGTTCTTTGCAGCACTTTACCATTGTACCTTAGGGTTATCCTTTGCTTGATTATTGTCTCTGTTAGATGTGCCATTTGTCTTGTTTCGTCAATCGGATCTTTTTTGACTGCCTCGTTTCCTCCTCCGAGGAGTAACCTTGGACTCGGCTTCCCGACTTTGACTGGGATGACTGCATCGACCCCGTATGTGAGTCGGAAGGGGGTTTCGCCGGTAGATGATTGGGGGAAGGTTCTTTAAGACCATAAGACTGGAGCTAGCTCGTCTGCCCATGAGCCCTTCTTTCCTTCAAGTCGCTTCTTTAGCCCTTTTAAGATGACTTTGTTGGCTGCTTCTACCTGGCCGTTGGTATGGGGGTGCTTGACTGAGGAGAACCTTTGCTTGATTCCTAGTCCTGATAGGAATTATTTGAATTTCTTGTCGGTGAACTGTGTCCCATTATCCGATATGACGGTTTCTGGGATTCCAAACCTGGTGACCACTTGCCTCCACATGAATTTTTGGCAATTTGCTGAAGATATGCTGGCTAGGGTTCCGCTTCTACCCATTTGGTGTAGTAGTCTATGGCTACTATCAAGTATTTTACTTGTCCAGGCCCAGGCGAGAATGGCCCTAAGAGGTCGATTCCCCCTTGGGCAAAAGGTCGGGGCGCCATCATCAGGCTGAGTTCCTCAGGCAGAGCTTTGTGGAAGTTGGCATTTTCCTGGCATTTTTTGCATTTCCTGATGAACTCCTGGGCGTCCGACATCATTGTGGGCCAGTAATACCCCGCTCGGATGATCTTTCTTGCCAACGATCTTCCTCCGATATGGTGACCACAACACCCCTCATGGACTTTGCTTAGGACGTAGTCTGTTTGGTCGGGGCTTAGGCATTTGAGTAGGGGTTGGTGGAGCCCTCGCTTGTACAACTGCCCCTGTATGATCACATATTTGGGGGCTTCCCTCCTGGTGGCTTGTGCTTCCTTCTCGTCTTGGTGTGTTTCGCCGTGCTCCAGGTATCAGAAGATAGGGTCTATCCATGAGGGGAAACTTAGAGTCTGGATTGTGCATAAGATGATTGCTGGTTCAGTTGCCAGTCCTTGGATTAGAGACATGTTTCCCATCCTAGGCTTAGTGCTCGCTAGCTTGGAGAGGAGGTCTGCTCGGGCGTTCCTTTCCCTAGGAACATGCTGGATTACGACTTCCTCGAAGGTTTTGTATAGCTCTCTTACCTTTTCTAGGTATTTTTGTAAGAGCGTGTCCCTGGCCTGGTAGCTGCCGTTTATCTTGGACGTGACAATCTGGGAGTCATGAAAAACTGAAGATTGACGGTTTAAAAGTTATAGTAAACTCTCGTTGTAAGTATAGTTACTAAACCAAGCAATCAACCTTTCTTACAAACGTTTTAGTTGTCACAAGTAACAAACCCTTTTAAAATTGATAACCAAGTATTCAAAACTCGGGTCGTCTTCTCAAGGAATTGCAAGGAGGTATGTTCTTATTATTGGTTATGGGTTTTGTAAATTGGGGTTTTGAAAGTGAGGAACAAGTAAATTAAATGACAAATAAAATAATAAATAAACTCTTGGCAAGATATGAAAATTCGGAAGTCCTATCCCAGTTACTCCTATGAGAATGGAAGTTAATCCCACTTAGTTAACCTTTACGTAAGCAAAGGAAAGTCAAGTGAACCAATTGGTTAGATTTCCTAAGTCCTAGCCAACTCCTAAGGAAAGACTAGAGTTAGTGGAATTCTAGTTAATTAGTTGACATAACGATCAATCATGAATAGTTAATAACTCAAGAGCTTCCAATTAATCAATTAAAGCCAATAATATAAAAAGCTAAATTAAAATCATAAATATCTGGAATACCTCAAATAACATTCATTCAAAGCAGTCAAATCTAACATGGAAAATATTCATAAGCCAATTGGGCAACATAAATCAAACATAAATAAAAGCATTAAAGTATATCAAAGTAGAAGAGAAATATAAAGTAAAAGAAATATTAAACCTGATGAAGAGTTGAAATTCTAAATCCTTTAAGAGGAATCCTAATCCTAAAACCTAAGAGAGAGAAGAAAATCTCTCCCTCAAAACTACATCTAAATCATGAAAAGTAACTAATTGGCGAGCTCTCCCTTTTCGGATGCATTCCCCCACTTTATAGCCTCTAATCTGTGCTTTTTGGGCAAAAAAATGAGTCAGAAACAACCCAGAAATCGCTAATTTCAAAATCTGGTACGTACAGGTCGCGGGAAAGTGACGCGGAAGCGTTGTCCACGCGTTTGCGTAGGTTGAGATTCGCAGAAGCGACGCGGGCGCGTCATTCACACATCCGCATCACCTAACTTCGGGGCAACTATGGCAAATTATATATCATTGTGAAGCCCCAAATGTTAGTTTCCCAACGCAACTAAAACCGCATTATTTAGACCTCTGTAGCTCAAGTTATGGCCGTTTTAGTGCAAGAGGGTCAGGCTGACAGCTTTACAGTTCCTTCAACTTCTTGTATTCCTTCCACTTTTGCATGCTTCCTTTCCATCCTCTAAGCCATTCCTGCCCTGTAATCTCTGAAAACACTTAACACACATATCAAGGTATCTAATGGTAATAAGAGAGGATTGAAGTTAGTAATTTAAAGGTCAAAGAAGCATGTTTTCAATCATAGCACAAAATCAGAAAGGAAAACGTAAAACATGCGAATAGTATGAATAAGTGGGTGAAGAGTTGATAAAAACCACTCAATTGAGCACAAGATAAACCATGAAATAGTGGTTTATCAAGTCACTACTAACTTCAATCCTCGACGCTCCGACCTCTTTAGCTAGGATTAGCCCTTCTATCAACGCTTCGTACTCCACCTGGTTGTTGGAGACTGGGAAATCGAACCTGATCGACTGCTCGTAAGCTATCCCTGCCGAGTTCTCGAGAATGATTCCAGCCCCTCCGAACACTTGGCTGGAAGCTCCGTCAACGTGGAGTTTCCACCGTGTGTTCGGTATGTCAGGTGTTTCTCCTGTGACCTCTACTAGGAAGTTCGCCATTGCCTGGGCATTGATTGCCTGCCTGGGCATTAATTGCTTGCCTGGGCTCGTATCGCAAGTCATATTGAGACAGCTCTACTGCCCATGCCATCATTCTCCCCGTGAGGTCGGGTTTCTGGAGGACTTGCCGAATGGTCTGGTCGGTTCTTAGGATGATCACATGCCCTTGGAAGTATTGTTTGAGTCTTCTCGACGAGGTTAGTAGTGCATAAGCCAATTTTTCCAGCTTGGTGTATTTCAACTCCGCCCCTTGGAGTACTTTGCTGATAAAGTATGTTGGGCGTTGAGTCTTACCTTCTTCTCGGACAAGAACTGCTGCCATGGCCTGTGTGATCATCGCCAGGTATAGGTACAGAGGTTCTCCTTCTCTGGGTTTGCTGAGCACGGGTGGTTCCGAGAGTATCCTTTTGAAATGGTTGAACGCTTCTTCGTGTTCCAGGGTCCACTCGAAGGTGATTCCTTTCTTCATTAGGTTGAAGAACAGGAGGGTCTTTTCTGCCGATGCTCCGAGAAACCGGGACAGAGCCGTGAGCTTCCCGGTGAGTCGCTGCACATCTTTGACGCACACTGGGCTTGTCATCTTAAGGAAGGCTTCACACTTGTCTGGGTTAGCCTCTACCCCCGTTGTGTTATCATGAAGCCTAGGAACTTCCCGGCCTCTATGGAAAATGCACACTTGAGTGGATTGAGCCTCATCTTGTATTTTCTTAGTGCTTTGAAGACGGTTTGGAGGTCGTCTATAAGGCTGCTTGGTTCTGCTATTTTTACTAAGATGTCATCGACGTAAACCTCTATTGTCTTACCGATGGGGTCATAGAAGACTCTGCTCATTAGTCTTTGGCAAGTGGCCCCTGCGTTCTTTAATCTAAATGGCATTACTTTGTAGCAATAAGTGCCTCCTGGCATTATGAACGCCGAAGAGTCTTTAGGACATGCTTTGTTCAGGTCGGAATAGTCGACGCACATTCTCCATCTTCCACTAGCTTTTTTGACTAGGACAATATTGGATAGCCATGTCGAGTATTTGAGCTCTTTGATGAACCCGGCTTCAAGTAGCTCGGCTGTTTGTTTGGCGACCTCATTGGCCCTTTCTTGGGACATCTTTCTTCACCATTGTGCTATTGGCTTTGCATCTGGTTTGATGACTAGTCGGTGAGACATGACTTCGGGATCCAATCCCGGCATGTCTGATGGCATCTATGTGAAGAGGTCACCGTTTTCCCTTACGACCTCTATGAGTGGGCCCTTAAGTTCGTGGCACAGATTTTTGTTTACGAAGGTAAACTGCTCTACCGACTTCCGTATCTGGAACTTCTCCATGTCTCCTTCTGGTTCTGGTCTCGGCTTGTCTTCCATCCTTACATCCAGGTCTGCCAAGAACACGCCGGCTGCCTTCTTAGACTCTTTCCTTAGGGAGAGGCTGAAGTTGTCGCAGGTGACCGCTGCTTCTAAGTCTCCCCTAATGGAGCCAACAGTTTCTTTGTCCGTCACGAACTTCATTGCTAGGAATTTAGTACATATCACGGCTGAGAATTCGTTGATGGTTTTTATTCCTAGAATGATGTTGTAGGTCGTGGAGTCTCTGAGGACTAGGAAGTCCACCATAACCGACCTCCTAGCGTCACCGGCTCCAAGGCAGATTGGGAAAGAGATCGTTCCGTTGGGCTTTATATAGTTATCACCTAGTCCCATGACCCCGTGCTGGTGACTCTTGAGGTCAGACTCCCTGAGTCCCATGGCGCCAAACACGTTCTTGAACAGGATGTTGGAGTCAGCCCCAGTATCGACGAGGATTCGCCTGACCAACCCGGTCCCAACCATTGCCGTGATTACCATGGGGGGTTTTTAGGGAGGTCGTGAAACCACTAATCTTCTGGACCAAAGGATATCATAGGGGGGTCTTCCGCTTGAGGCGGTGGGACCTCCTGTCGAGATTGAGAGGATCCAGGTATCCTTCTTTGCTGTTTCCTTGGACTTGAGGGAGTATCGTGTCCGACCACAATGTTAACCACAAAAGTTGGGGGGTTGTCGGTGTTTCCTATGGGCTTTTGTCTTGCCTTGACAACCCGGCTACGGTCTTCTTTCAAGCGCTCCCGTTCTCGTCTCCTTGGCTCTCGGATAAGTCGGGAGAACTTACTCAACTTTTCTTCCCGGATGGCCTTTTCTAAAGCGTCTTTGAGGTCGAAACAGTCTTGGGTCTTGTGACTGAAACCCTTGTGATAATCACAGTAGAGGCTTTTATTGCCTCTAGTTCTCTCTTTCAGTGGCCTGGGTCTGGATATGATTCCCTTGTCCGTAATTTGCTGATAGACTTCCACTATAGGCGCCGTGAGTAGCATATAGTTCGTGAAACTCCCCACCCGTGGGGGTTGTTTGTGTTGCTTGGCTGGGGCTCTGTCCCTGGGAGCTTCCTTATATCTGTCGACCTGGGGAGTCTGCCGAGCTGGCGGGTTCGGGGGATGCCGTTTATTGGCTGCTACAACCTGACTGACTTTCTCATCATTGATGTATTTCTTGGCCACGCTTTTAATTTCCTGCATGGTTCATATAGGCTTGGTTTTGAGGTGCTTTCTAAAGTCCTCGTGTAGCAGGCCGTTTGTTAGGCAAAGACTAGCAACCGAGTCTGTGAGGCCGTCGATTTCCATGTATTATTCGTTGAACCTGTCCAGAAACTTTCTGGTCGGTTCCCTGAGCTTTTGGGTGACCCCTAGCAAATTAATCGGGTGCTTGGCCTTCTCTATGCGTGTTGTGAACCGAGCTAGTAAGCTTTGGGAAATATCTGTGAAGGTCGTGATGGACCCCTGTGGGAGTGCGTTAAACCATCGGATTGCTGGACCGGCCAGCGATACGGGAAATGCTCGGCACCTAATCGCATCGCCTACCCATTCCAAATTCATTCGTGCCTCAAAGGTTGTGAGGTGATCCTGGGCGTCCTTAGTCCCATTGTACCTCATGTCCGTCGGCTTGTCAAACTTCCTCGGAAGCCGGACCTTGAGGATCGAGGGGTGGAAAGGGGTTGCCCCATGATGACGGGTTTCAGCCGTTTCTTGGCTTTCCCTTTTTCCGACTCCCCGTGGCTCTCAGACCCACCTTATGTTGGTCGAGAGGTCGCTCGTGTGTGCGCTTCATCTTCGGGTCTTGGGCTCCTTTCTTGGCTCTCATGTCTTCGGGAGGGGGAGCGAGTGCGGGTGCGGGATCGGCTAGCGTCACCTCGGAATTGGCTGACGTCTCCATGGGATCAGCTCCTCGCTGCTAGCTCCCTTTCGAGGTTTTGTATTCTGTGCCTGAGTTTCTGCATGATCTTGGCGCTATCGGCTCCCGTCCCTCCGAAGGGACGTCTTTCTGGGGTTTTGGTGTAGATTGGTTGGTTTGGCTGAACGGAGGATTGCGGGTGTTCGACGGCACGAGCCGTCAAACTTGCCCTACTCAGGCGGGCCCCTCCTCCTTCGCGAAGCTCCTCCGACGTGGGGAGTTGCTCTATGTCTACAAGGTCCCCACAGACAGCGTCAATGTTCGTTACCTTGGTGTTCTCATGTACTCGACGGGTCGGGTGGAGATAAAAGGGTGAGTGGACGAGACCCTGGGTTGGCTTGGAGCAAGTGTAGAGGTGTGACCAGCGTGCCGATGACATCGGAGGTGGAGTGATCGAGGGGGGTGGCCACCTGCAAGGACACTCCGATAATCAAGTCAGTGTCCGTACGAGATGGCAGCCAAATTAGGTAAGGTGTTACGTACCTTGGGGTGCTGACCTCTCCCCTTATATACTGTTGCTGGATGGGCCCATAAATGACCTAGCCCACTGGCCAGGAAGCTTCTATGAGCTGTCCCAGTCCACGTGGGAGGAGTAGGTCATTCCAATTTCCGAGTCGGGGCGTCGAGCGGTGCCCCGAGGATACCGACCCAACCGATTTGTTGGGTGTGGTGGTAAGCCGTGTGGTGACAGGTAGGGGTGGCAGGAGTACCCGAACCCGCGGATATCCGATCCGGTCGGGGCGGGTTTAAACCTGACCCAGAGCGGGGCGGGTCTGATGAGCGGGGCGGGGCGGGGTCGGGTTCATGGTAAACCCGCCCCTACCCGCCCCAGAGTGTACATATACTCCCTCATATATATATCTCTCTTAGCAATTAGGGTTGCCTCCCTCATACCCTCATACCCACCTACCCACATACCCAAATCCCAGAAACACACACAGCACTCACTTACCCAGATCCCAGAAACCCACACAGCAGCAACCTTGCTCACCGCCTCCGAGGCTCACCGCCGCTGTTGCTTGCTTTGCTCAGTCGCTCACCGCCGTCGTCGCGCAGTCGCTCACCTCGCCGCTCTCCCTCACCGTACTCACTTCGCTCGCACTTCTCTCGTTGCCGTCACTCTCATCGCCGTTCGTCTCTTTGATTTGCAGTCTCTGGTCCTTCCTTCCTCTGTCGTCGTCTCACTGGTAAGCAGCAAGCACTCCTCCTTTATTCACTACTTACAGCTTACTGGCTTGCTCTTTGCTTCTTGCCTTCTCCAGATTTGTTTTTTGTGAGTAGATTTTATATTTAATTTTTTTTATGTTAGAATTTTTTGTGAGTAAATTTTATAGTTAATTTTTTTTATGTTAGAACAGTTAAACTTGCCTTTTCATTAATATTATGTAAATTGTTGACGGAGGACTTCTTTGAGTACAATAATTATTGATCTTGAAAAATCCCTAAATGACGATATAAAGAATGATGTCCTCAGCCCTCAGGAACTTGTTGGCCCTGCCAAGGTCCTCTCCTTTTTAAAGAAATTAACATTTGCTAATCTGAGTTGATTTATGTACTTCTTTAAAGCATAAGTGACGAATGGATTTTTGATGGTTTAGAATTCACAAATGAATTCTCGTTGCAAGTATAGTTTCTAAACCAATCATTAATCCTTTCATACAAAAAGTTGTTTGTCACTAAAAT
>NC_029781.3:76772989-76773673 GCF_000817695.3 Arachis duranensis | reverse complement strand
TCATGAGTTCTCCAACTTTACATGCTTTTTCTTCATTCCCTTGATCCAATCTTTGCCTCCTAACCTTAAATCACTTAACAAACATATCAAGGCATCTAATGGAATCAAGGAGAATTAGATTTAGCTATTTTAAGTCCTAAAAAACATGTTTTCACTCTTAAGCACAATTAAGGGAGAAGTTATAAAACCATGCTATTTCATTGGATAAATGTGGGTAAAAGGTTACAAAATCCCCTAAAATTGATACAAGATAAACCGTCAAATTGGGGTTTGTCAACCTCCCCACACTTAAACCTTAGCATGTCCTCATGCTAAACCAAGAATGAGATATGGGATATGACACTTATTCAAAGCAAAGAAACTATATGCATGCAACTAAATGCAAAATGATTCTACCTACTTGGTTAAAAATAAATCATTCTCCAAGACATACATGCACAAGTAGGGCTTAAGATCATATAACGATTCATGAATCCTACCAATTGAAGTATAAATATGAAGTTCACATAGATTTGCAAGAAGAATGCTCATGAAAGCTGGGAATCAAGGATTTGAGCATCGAACCCTCACCGGGAGTGTTTGCACTCTAGCCGATCGGTGTTTGGGGTTGATTCTCTCAATTCTCCCCTAATCATGCTTTCCAAAATTTGTTTTTCATCTAACAATCAACAATTATTCAATGCA
>NC_029781.3:76772086-76772818 GCF_000817695.3 Arachis duranensis | reverse complement strand
TATACAATTAAGTTCTAATCTAACTACCCATTCCTCACTTTTTCACATACTCATGTATTCCTTTTCATTTCACAACATTTAAGCATTGATTCTTATTGAGCTTCACTTTGGGGCATTTTGTCCCCTTTATTGCTTTTCTTTTTCTTTCTTTTTCTATATACATTTTTTTCTTTTCTTTTCTCTTTTTTTCTTTCACTTTAATTTCTTTTTCTTTTCATTTTTTTTTCTTTCAAACTATATGCAAGAATATCAATGCATAAGGTCTATACATTTAATCAATACATGAGTATGTACCCAATTCCCCAATATAAAAATACAAAGCACAAACACCCTTTTATCCCAAGCAATGTCCCAAAGTTTTCCCACTCTTGGATGACACTCACACTCACTAGCCTAAGCCAATCAAAGATCCAAATAAAGGACATTCATTGTTTTCCGCTTTAAGGCTTGTAATGTGCTAAAATAAGAATAAGTGGGTTAAGCGTAGGTTCAAAGTTGGCTAACAAAGGAAGATAAAAGGTAAAGCCATTTGGGTAAGTGAGCTAATGAAATGATGGCCTCAATCATATAAATGCATGAATACACAAAATAATAGACATAAAGAATCAAACAAATCAAAGATTACATTCATAGAAAGAGAATAATGCACACAAGAATGGAAAATAGGTGGTTATAAGATGTAACCACCCAATTAGGCTCAAAACTCACATGCTTGTGTTCTTAGCTCAAAAA
>NC_029781.3:76770493-76771498 GCF_000817695.3 Arachis duranensis | reverse complement strand
TAATGCCAAATAAAGGTATTGTTCTCTACTATATGGTAGCTACAACATGTAGAGGAGGAAACAATAAGAGAAAATGGCATATCAATGATACTTGATGCAAGAGTAAAGTTAAAGCATGAAGAGGATATTGAGCATCAAGATCAAATAAGAATTGACACAAACAAGATTAGTGATACGCATGAAAGCATTTAATTCCATCCTAACTCAATGATGAAGTGGTACAAGAAAAAAAACAAAGGGTAATGAATTAGGAAGGAATAAAGCACTAATCTTGTGTGTTGACAAATATTACAATTAATGTAACAAGTCATGAAGCACCAAAACAAATGCAACAAATTCTCAACAATTGAGTGAGAGAGTTCAACACTATTATTAAAATGAGAAATTTAGAAAATAAAATGAGAACAAATTATAGAAACAAAATTAAAATGCAAAGAATAAAAGTATGCAAATGTAATAGACAAAAGAAAATGGAAGAAGAGAAAAAAAAAATTTTATATTTTTAATTTTTTTATTTTTTTTAGTATTTTATTTAGTTATTTATTTATTTATTATTATATTTTTTTCCCTTTTTTTTTGTAAAAAAAAATTTTTTTTATATTAAAAGAGAAAAGAAAAAAAATCTTTCAAGAGAGGAAGAAGAAAAAAAATGAGAAAGAAACAAGAAGAGAAGAGGAAAGAAGGAGAAAGGAGGAGAGAGAAAAGCAGGGTGCAAATCCGCGCACGCGCGCACAGCGTGCTTACGCGTGGATGCAGCAGGGACAATCCGCGCGCGCGCGTACAGCGCGCTTACGCGTGGATGAGGTTGGGACGATCCGCGCGCGCGCACAGCGCGCTTACGCGTGGATGAGCTTGTGCTCCCAGCACAATGCGGGCACAACTCTCTGGTTTTTGTACCAGAAGTTGCAGAAGTGCAATGTGCGTGCGCGCGCACAGCGTGCTTACGCGCACATGGCCGTTTTTTTTTTTTTTTTTTTTCCCAAAAGACAAAAAAAAAAAGCCCAA
>NC_029781.3:76766868-76767505 GCF_000817695.3 Arachis duranensis | reverse complement strand
ACATAAAAGGCAATAAAAGTAAACAACATAAATTGCAAGAATTAAAGGGAGGTCTAACTACAAAGGCAAAAGATCAACAATAGAAAAGCAAAGAAGAACAATTATTATGAATTACCTCTTATTGAATTGGAAGAATGTAGAAAGAACAATACTAGATCTACAACAAAATGTAAGAACAACATAAAGGAAATTACAACAAAAGAATAGAAGAAGATGAATGTAACAACAAAGAATTGAAAGGTAGAAGTAGAAAAAAGCAAAGATTAAAACCTAGATCTAAGAACTAATCCTAATCCTAATCCTAATTCTAGAGAGAAGTGAGAGCTTCTCTCTCTAGAAACTAATTCTAACTACTAAACTAAACTAATGGTAACTAACATGTGTTTCCCCCTTCACTCCTTGGATTAAATAGCATCATAAATGAGTTGGATTGGGCCCACAAGGCTTCTAAAATCGCTGGCCACGTTTTGCTTCAAGTGGACTAGGTGGCAGCAACGGCGCGTGCGCGCAAAGTGCGCGTGCGCGCCCCTGAACGCGAAGCAACATATGGCAAAATTTATATCATTTCGAAGCCCCGGATGTTAGCTTTCCAACCCAACTCGAACCGCATCATTTGGACCTCTGTAGCTCAAGTTAT
>NC_029781.3:76766334-76766779 GCF_000817695.3 Arachis duranensis | reverse complement strand
TCATGAGTTCTCCAACTTTACATGCTTTTTCTTCATTCCCTTGATCCAATCTTTGCCTCCTAAAACTTAAATCACTTAACAAACATATCAAGGCATCTAATGGAATCAAGGTAAATTAAATTTAGCTATTTTAAGACCTAAAAAGCATGTTTTCACTCTTAAGCACAATTAAAGGAGAATATACAAAACCATGCTATTTCATTGAATAGATGTGGGTAAAGGGTTATAAAATCCCCTAAAATCAATACAAGATAAACCGTCAAATTAGGGTTTGTCAACCTCCCCACACTTAAACCTTAGCATGTCCTCATGCTAAACCAAGAATGAGATAAGGGATATGACACTTATTCAAAGCGAAGAAACTATATGCATGCAACTAAATGCAAAATGATTCTACCTACTTGGTTAAAATTAAATCATTCTCCAAGACATACATGCACAAGTT
>NC_029781.3:76764424-76766107 GCF_000817695.3 Arachis duranensis | reverse complement strand
TATACAATTAAGTTCTAATCTAACTACCCATTCCTCACTTTTTCACATACTCATGTATTCCTTTTCATTTCACAACATTTATGCATTGATTCTTATTGAGATTCACTTTGGGGCATTTTGTCCCCTTTATTGCTTTTCTTTTTCTTTCTTTTTCTATATACATTTTTTTCTTTCCTTTTCTCTTTTTTTCTTTCACTTTAATTTCTTTTTATTTTCATTTTTTTTTCTTTCAAACTATATGCAAGAATATCAATGCATAAGGTCTATACATTTAATCAATACATGAGTATGTACCCAATTCCCCAATATAAAAATACAAAGCACAAACACCCTTTTATCCCAAGCAATGTCCCAAAGTTTTCCCACTCTTGGATGACACTCACACTCACTAGCCTAAGCCAATCAAAGATCCAAATAAAGGACATTCATTGTTTTCCGCTTTAAGGCTTGTAATGTGCTAAAATTAAGAACAAGTGGGTTAATCGTAGGCTCAAATATGGCTAACAAAAGAAGATAAAAGGTAGGCTATATGGGCGAGTGAGCTAATGAAATGATGGCCTCAATCATATAAATGCATGTATACACAAAAAAATTGGTAGGGTGCCCTAAAACAGTTTCTTGGAAAGGAAATCATCACTCTAACCAAGTAGTCCTAATAAGAAGAAGGTAGTAAAATATGTACAAATTCTAACTAACATGCAACCTATAATGCAACTGCAACAACTAACTAACATTGGTGTTGAAAAGGAAATTGTTACCCATGGAGATCGGTCGCCGACCTCCCCACACTTGAAGATTGCACCGTCCTCGGTGCACGCAAAGGAGAGCAAGGTGGACGGGTTGCTACAATTGATGAGCTCCTGCAAAACGTTGTGCGGATGACTTGTGTGTCGCCCCATTTAAAAGCTTTTCCTTTCTCCTCTCTTGGTGGCCAACCTAAAAGGAAAGAAAAAGAAAGAAAGTTAAGCCTATAACAAAGATATCACAGCAAATAGAACATAGGCGGGGGTTAATGCCAAATAAAGGTATTGTTCTCTACTACATGGTAGCTACAACATGTAGAGGAGGAAACAATAAGAGAAAATGGCATATCAATGATACTTGATGCAAGAGTAAAGTTAAAGCATAAAGAGGATATTGAGGATCAAGATCAAATAAGAATTGACACAAACAAGATTAGTGATACGCATGAAAGAATTTAATTCCATCCTAACTCAATGATGAAGCGGTACAAGAAAAAAAATAAAGGGTAATGAATTAGGAAGGACTAAAGCACTAATCTTGTGTGTTGACAAATATTACAATTAATGTAACAAGTCATGAAGCACCAAAACAAATGCAAGAAATTCTCAACAATTGAGTGAGAGAGTTCAACACTATTATTAAAATGAGAAATTTAGAAAATAAAATGAGAACAAATTATAGAAACAAAATTAAAATGCAAAGAATAAAAGTATGCAAATGTAATAGACAAAAGAAAATGGAAGAAGAGAAAAAAAAAGAAAAAAATTTTGACGATTGGATTTTTGACTGTTTAGAATTTCTCAAATAAATTCTCGTTGTAAAGTATAGTTTCTAAACCAAACAATAATCCTTTCGTACAAAAATTTGTTTGTCACAAGTACAAACCCCTAAAATCTATAAACCGAAGTATTTAAACCTCGGGTCGTTCTCCCTAGGATT
>NC_029781.3:76758554-76758868 GCF_000817695.3 Arachis duranensis | reverse complement strand
ACGACCCAGTACACTTGCTGGTTAGTTGAACGGAGTTGTGAGCTTCTCTAACAGTGCCTGAAACTCTTGTATCACAATTTCATCCACCAAGTTTTTGGCGCTGTTGCCGGGGATTGTTCGAGTATGGACAACTGACGGTTCATCTTGTTGCTCAGATTAGGTAATTTTCTTTTCAAAAATCTTTTTAAAAAATTTTTCTTTTATTTTTCGTTTTTCCAAAAATATTTTCGAAAAAAAATTAATAAAAATACAAAAAAATCATAAAATCATAAAAACCAAAAATATTTTGTGTTTCTTGTTTGAGTCTTGAGTCA
>NC_029781.3:76757153-76758379 GCF_000817695.3 Arachis duranensis | reverse complement strand
TGTGTTTTGATCCAAAATTTTTATGTTTTGGGTCATGTTTGTGTTTTTCTCTCTCATAATTAAAAATTCAAAAATAAAAAAAAATATCTTTTCCTTATTTCCCTCCAAATTTCGAAATTTTGGGTTGACTTGGTCAAAAATTTTTAAAATTAGTTGTTTCTTACAAGTCAAGTCAAAATTTCAATTTTAAAAATCTTATCCTTTTAAAATCTTTTTCAAAAATCATATCTTTTTCATTTTTTTTATATAATTTTCGAAAATTTCAAAATTATTTTTCAAAATATTTTCAAAAATCTTTTTCTTATCTTTATATCAAATTTTCGAAAATCAGCTAACAATTAATGTGATTGGTTCAAAAATTTGAAGTTTGTTACTTTCTTGTTAAGAAAGGTTCAATCTTTAAGTTCTAGAATCTTATCTTGTAGTTTCTTGTTAGTTAAGTCTTTTTGAAAATTAAATCTTTTTCAAAATATCTTTTTATTAAAATTTTTATCTTATCTTTTTTATCTTTTATCTTATCTTTTTCAAAAATTTTATCTTTTTCAAAAGTTGATTTCAAAATATCTTATCTAACTTCTTATCTTCTTATCTTTTCAATTTTGATTTTAATATCTTTTTCAACTAACTATTTGACTTTTTGTTTGTTTCTTATCTTTTTCAAAACCAACTAACTACTTATCCCTCTCTAAGTTTCGAAAATTCTCCCTCTCTTTTTCAAAAATTCTTTTTGTTTTAAATTTTAATTTTAATTATATTTTGTCTTTGATTTTCGAAAATTACTAACCTCTTTTCCAAAAATTATTTTCGAAAATTCTCTTCTCTTCTCTTATTCTATTTAATTAATTAATTACTAACACTTTTCTTCTACCCCCTTCTTCTTCTACTAACATAAAGGAATCTCTATACTGTGACATAGAGGATTCCTCTTTCTTTTCTTGTTTTCTCCTCTTTCATATGAGCAGGAACAGGGAAAAAGGCACTCTTGTTGAAGTTGATCCAAAACCTGAAAGGACTCTGAAGAGAAAATAAAGAGAAGCTAAATTACAACAATCCAGAAATAACCTTTCAGAAATTTTCGAACAAGAGAAGGAGATGGCAGCCGAAAATAATAATAATAATAATGCAAGAAGAATGCTTGGTGACTTCACAAAGCCAACATCCAAGTTTGATGGAAGAAGCATCTCCATTCCTGCCATTGGAGCCAATAACTTTGAGCTGAAACCTCA
>NC_029781.3:76744049-76745363 GCF_000817695.3 Arachis duranensis | reverse complement strand
ATCTTGTTGTTTATGAGTGTTAAAATTGTTGGTTCTTGAAAGAATGATGAACAAAGAGAAATGTTATTGATGATCTGAAAAATCATGAAATTGATTCTTGAAGCAAGAGAAAGCAGTGAAAAAGGAAGCTTGCGAAAAAAAAAAAAGTGGCGAAAAAAAAATAGAAAGAAAAAGAAGGAGCAGTAGAAAAAGCCAATAGCCCTTAAAACCAAAAGGCAAGGGTAAAAAGGATCCAAGGCTTTGAGCATCAGTGGATAGGAGGGCCCAAGGAAATAAAATCCAGGCCTAAGCGGCTCAATCAAGCTGTCCCTAACCATGTGCTTGTGTCATGAAGGTCCAAGTGAAAAGCTTGAGACTAAGTGGTTAAAGTCGTGATCCAAGGCAAAAGAGTGTGCTTAAGAGCTCTGGACACCACTAACTGGGGACTCTAGCAAAGCTGAGTCACAATCTGAAAAGGTTCACCCAGTTATGTTCTGTGGCATTGATGTATCCGGTGGTAATACTGGAAAACAAAGTGCTTAGGGCCACGGCCAAGACTCATAAGTAGCTGTGTTGAAACAAGCAACATCCTGGCGCTGAACGCCAGGAATGTGCCCAGAGAGGAAAAACTGGCGCTGAACGCCAGTAACAAGCATAAAACTGGCGTTCAACGCCAGAAACATGCTTTATATGGGCGTTGAACGCTCAGAACGTGCACCAATGGGCGTTTAAACGCCAGAATGGTGTGCCAAGGCAATTTACATGCCTATTTGGTGCAGGGATGGAATTCCTTGACACCTCAGGACCTGTGGACCCCACAGGATCATCTCAGGGTCTGTGGACCTCACAGGATCCCCACCTACCTCGCCCTCTCTCTTTCCATTCATGGTCATCCCTTCTATTTTTCATTCACCACCTACACGGTGGAACATCATGAGCACTCCATCATTCTCCAAGAAATAAGAGAAGATCAAAGAGCAATGAGGGAGGAGCAACAAAGGCAAGGAAGGGACATAGAAGAGCTAAAGAACACCATTGGTTCTTCAAGAAGGCGCCACCCTCATTCAGGTGGATTCATTCCTTGTTCTTATTTCTTTCTGCTTTTCAGTTTTTAATGTTGTGTTTATCTATGTTTTGTGTCTTTATTTCATGATCATTAGTATGTAACCATGCCTTAAAACTATGAATAAAATCCATTAATCCTTCACCTCTCTTAAATGAAAAAATGTTTTAATTCAAAAGAACAAGAAGTACATGAATTTCGAATTTATCCTTGAATTTAATTTAATTATATTGATGTGGTGACAATACTTTTTGTTTTCTGAATGAATGCTT
>NC_029781.3:76740332-76741586 GCF_000817695.3 Arachis duranensis | reverse complement strand
TGATTAATATTTTCTAGCAATCAAGATACTTGTGGTAGTTATAAAATTGAAGGCTGATTATCCATAATGCCATGTATTCTTTTGGAGCTGATTCAGAGTCAGTCAATCTTGTGATTTGTGCTTGATTAGTTATAATTGATTTCAATCTAACACCATCAAGTCATCATGCTTGCTATGTATACACATGAAACTTATTTAGGTAATGAGTGATTCACTTGCTGATGTTACAGCTTACATTTAGCATTGTTGTATCAAATTTGCTTATTAAATTATTAACCCGTTGACTGTAAATTTGTTACTCTTATTTTATACAATGAATTTTATTAGAATTAACATTGAATAAACTTAAATTTTTTAAAAAGTTAGTTCTTGTCAAGCTGGTTTAAGTATTTAGAGAAGAGGTCCACCAGTGATATATGATGCATTGGTGCTAATTTGTTTTTGGCTTTAGTGTTAAAAAGATTGAGTAGGAACTTGGAACTTGGAACTTGGAACCAGGCTTGTAGAGTTTGCACTTGGTCTTTTGATATAATTGAGAAATTTTTGCTGGGATAACACTTGACTAGTTTTGGTTAACAGGTAAAGAGTGGTGAGATTGGTTAATAGGACTCAATTTTTATATATTCTTATTTCTTAGCATGAGGCATTACTAAAATTGGTTTTTTTATTTATTATTTTACAAAGTAAGAGTTAGAGTAACTATTTCTGCATAGTTATATAGTAATTTTTAATTGCATCATTATTAGAGTTATTTTATTTGTTGACCATGGAAACTATACTTATGCAAATTGTTCAATTCTAAAATAAGTGTTAGCTGCTTCTATTTTTGTTTATCTTTGCTTTGGAATTTTAATTTGGTGTTGCTATCTTCTCAATGGTATTGCTGTTACTTCTGAAAAATTATTTCACCTTTTTTTCAAAAATGGTGCCAAGTTATTTGATAAAACTGTGTTTACTGATCATAATGCTTAACTTAACTAGTTTTTATGCTGTGTTTTCAATGTAGGTTTGTTAAATGGTGGAAGAACAAGAATAATAATTGAAGACTCTTTTGATGCAATTTTTTTATTATGCTGTTAAATTTGTAGTGATTAAACATTAATCTTTTTTTAATTTCAAGTTATTTGACATTGTATGAATCTTATGTTTGTATTTTAATTTAGTTATGAATTTTAAATTTTTATAGGGGCTAGTAGGGGCGGAGAGGGTACCCGTGGGGCGGGTTAGGGTAGGGCAGCTTACTACCCTCGGGTA
>NC_029781.3:76738382-76740221 GCF_000817695.3 Arachis duranensis | reverse complement strand
CACTGCCACCCCTAGTTGCGCGGACCTTGAGTCGGGTGGAAGGGACCGACCCGTCGGATTTTCCGGCCATGTAGGATGGTTCGGGTCGAAGGCGGGGCTCTCAACCCACCGGGTAATCAGGCTGGGCCTAGGTGAGTCCGTAAGAGTAAAAAAATTAGTAATGTAGTAAAGTAAATAGTTAATTATTCTTAACTTAAGATAGTAGGATACACATTTTATAAAAATTACAAAATCAATAATAATTAATCGTTTACTAATTCTCTCACTTTAAATGATTCAAATTTAAAAAAAATAGTTACCAATTTTCATATAATATTTATTCAATAAATATAATAATAATAAAAATTATATTTTAATTGTTATATATACAAAGTAGGATTTAAACCCCTAACACTTATTTAAGCGAATTAGTAAGCTAATCATTAAACAAATTTGAGCATTATCTCACAATTTCATACTTACTGTGTGTGATAAAAAAACAATCTTTTTCTACCTCAATTTTGTTATTGACAGTTTAATTGTAGAAAAACGTATTTCATCGCAAATTCGCAATCACTGTGGGTATAATTGAAGAATATTTATGTTACTGAAACAAACCTCTGATATTCTTGTTTCTTATTATTGTGCACTTTTGGGACGAATGACAGAAATAACAATTTTTTAACTTAATTAATTATTAAAGGGGAGACCATAAGAATTTACACTGAGATTGGTAAATTAATCAAACATCGATTTACTTTGTCCTATTTTCATTTATTAATTTATATTACTAGTCATTATATACAAAAATATTTAATCTATTGGCTAACTTGAGATTAAAGGAAATGCCAATATGCATCTAATTATAATTAGTAGTTTTATGTACTCATTAATT
Organism: Arachis duranensis; assembly: GCF_000817695.3. NCBI lineage: Eukaryota > Viridiplantae > Streptophyta > Magnoliopsida > Fabales > Fabaceae > Arachis > Arachis duranensis. The sequence goes on along the minus strand of NC_029781.3, from coordinate 76,739,347 downwards.
TTTATATGCTGTATGTTCTTTCTCAATTACACTGATTTTTGGGATAAAGCACGTTCTTTTACAATTATATTAATAGTAGCTGCGAAATTAAAGAAAAGAAAAATATTCTATTTCGCAACAGTAAATGCAAAATTGTTAGATAATATACAAAAGCTTAAATTTTTTTTAAAACTGTGTAAAATAGAAAATAAAGTTTTTTATTTAAATAAATAAAAAAAACTAGCATATCTCATTTTGTTTTTTTAATTTAGATTTAGGTTGTAGGGACAGGATTACCTTGTTCATTCTGAAACCCAAGCTGTAGAAATTCCAATGAGAACGGTTGACATGTCAGGCATACAAGACAATGGAACGACGTGGCATTAAATCATAGAATATGACCTTGTCTATAATTAACCATCAGGGATTCAGGGTTTTCGGGTAGGACCCACTGTGTCTAATCGGCTTAACCCACGTGGCAAGGAAACAAAATTGTCATGGTTATTGGTTCTTGTTTCCAAACTGAAGTAATCTCAACACTTGTCGGGTTCAGACTTGGGACCCTCTGTTCTTGGCCCCTTCCATGAATCACGCTCCCTCTTATTTTTGAGCCCCTGGTCCATCCCATCTTTGATCAGATGGCTCAGTTTGTTTACCTTTACGGTGCATTGAGACATAAATATAAAAAGGTGAGTTTTATGGTGCCTTTTATTATAGTGTTTAAATTGTCTAATTTATTTTTAAAGGTAAAAAATAAAATATTTAAAATAAAAAATAAAATATTTAAAATTTATTAAATATTATATATTTACCTTTTTTGATAAGTTAGGCACAATGTCAAAGACACCAGAGTATTCACTATATAAAAATATAAAATTATATTTATTAGATAAAATATAAATAAAAATATTATATTTTTAGATATTGAATTAGTATATTTTATATCCTTTTTATTAGAAAGAACATAAAAATACTGAACAGATACA
>NC_029781.3:76731165-76738248 GCF_000817695.3 Arachis duranensis | reverse complement strand
TTTAGTATTTTTATTTTTATTTTTATTATTAAAAAATTATCAAACATACTAAAAAATAATAAAAAAACTCAATAAAATAATATTTTTTTAACTTAATACCATCGAAACAAGTTTATAGTGTGTATTAGTTTTTGCATGCGGTTTAGACTTTATACGACGATCATAATTATATTATATAAGATTTTCTTTAACATGCATTTATATATCGTATTATGCATTGATATTCACTCTAATCATTTTTAAATTGTAATAATATTTTGTTTAGATAGTTCGTGTGACTTTTGATAGGGGAAGAAAAAATCGTAATAATCTCTCATATAATGTAAAACTTAAACAATAATGTAATTTATATTTACTATTTAAAATACTTATTAAATTTAAGAGTATAATCTCTAATTGAATTATTAAAAAAAGTACTATTTTAATTCTTAAAATTTGAAATCAAAATTAAAATTGTCACTAATTTTTTTTTATTTAAAATAGTCCCTAACATTAGAATTAATATTAAAATTACTTTTTTGATAAATTTATCGTTTATAAAATTTTATAATTAAAAAAACACCATTTCCCTCCCCCCGTCCCCGGTCATCTTCCATCATCCACCATTTCACTACATCCACACGTTTTGGCGATGATGATGTCCAATCACATAAGTCTCAATCCCCAACATTTCTGAATACCCAAAAGTAAAACAATTGCAACGGTCAATTTTACTAGGTAATTAACTAAGGTACGAATCAACTCTAACCAATTATAATATTAGCGGCAACAAAAAGCCCAATAACATTAAAAAAAAAAAAACATTACTCCAACCTGACTTTATTTTTCCTTTTACTCTTAATTACAATAAAATTCAAAAACCACCGCACAAAAACCCTCTCCTCCCTCTCCTACCTCCAACCGCATCGTAATTCATCTTCTCCGATTAACTCCGTCGTCGAGAGACATCACTGTCGTATCCAACTGTACTAATCAATTTTCCATTGCACGAACGAGCTGTCATGCCAAGCACCGAAATCGACGTCCACAACATGCACGAAGAAAGTTCCTTGGTGGCGTTACTATGCCATGCAACCTGATGCCAACCTCGAACAGACGTCTTCCAGCCCCCACCCCTGCGCCTGGTGCATAGAACAAGTATAACCCCCTGTTTGTCGTCGATCGCAAGGTAACGCCACTTGTGTTTGTTACCTTTCTCATTTTTGACGAGAACATGTAATTGATGATCGGATATTTTTTTCATGATGAATGAATATTTCTTTTAGTGGAGACTCGGATGTTTCTTTTCGCTTACTTGATGTTCAGATCTTTTTTTTTCCATGATAAACGGATGTTTTTTTGTGAAGGTTCGGATTTTTTTTTGCGTACTACCAATTTTTGCAGATGTTTCTTTTTTCGGGAATTCGAATGTTTCTTTTTGCAACCAGAGCATGACGTTGACGGTACGATCCCATCGCAAGATATGTTGTGTGGAGGTCAGCGCATTATAGCAATGAGGTTTCGATGCAGAGGGGACCGACATTGCGACGTGATCAGTTATGGTGGATATGGCGACGACCCGTGACTGTTGCTGAAGCTTCAAGAAATAGTGACGCGAGGAGATGGCGTGCAGGTTGCGGAAGCGGCTACACGAGGATAATATGTGGAGGATGTTTCGCGTTAGGCTTATATATGGCGTGTTTTTAATATCCTAATCTTATTTGTCAAAATCCTAGTTTCTGAAAAGTTGTTCACATTGGCTTACAGTGGAGTTGGTTCCCTATACTTTATCTACACTGATTCATTCACTTTATATAACAACCTCCGATCTCACAGAAAATCCTCATATCTTCCCACAAAAATACCATCGTCACTGCTAACACCTCTGCCACCATATGCCTCCACCACGCACGATACTATAATACAAGTCCATGGCTCCCTGGAACATAAAGTTTGGATCCTCAAACACCTTTAATACTATAATGTTCCTCTTTGTTTGATTCAAAAATTCATACTTCAGCACCGTTTGAAATGACCCAAGAAGGAACGTGAATTCGGTACCAAAATCCACCATTGTTTGACCTTCTCCGTTGTGATTGGGAACCCTAGATGATGACATTGTGTCCGACGATGACAACTACACATTTTTCGGTTCTGCTCCTAAATCCACCATCAATGGCAACCATGCCTTCTATCCGTGAGATTTCTTTCTGCTGCTTATGGATGGGTAATTTTAGTGTCGTTAATGATCTTGGTCTTTCACTATTTTGATATGGATAAAAAAGTACTTTGGAGTTGTTGAATTTAAAGAATTTCAAGTGTGGTATTATTGGTGGTGGTGATCATGAAGAGGCAGAGAGTAATGGGACGCCTCAGAGGAAGGGAGTTCTTGAAATTGATGCTCTGAATGCCATATTGGTTCAGAACAAAATGTTGACTCAGAAAGTCAATATGATTTTTCATAGTCTGAATGGAGTGCAAAATGCATCCAATAGTACTAAAGAAACATCTTCTGAAGAAGAGGCTTATGATCCTGAGAACCCTGCAATGGCATAGGTGAATTACATGGGTGAAGCCTATGGAAACACCTATAATCCGTCATGAAAAAATCATCCAAATTTCTCATGGAAGGATCAACAAAAACCTCAACAAGGCTTTAATAATAATAACGGTGGAAGAAACAGGTTTAGCAATAGCAAGCCTTTTCCATCATCCTCTCAGCAACAGACAGAGAATTCTGAGTAGAACCCATCTAGCTTAGCAAATATAGTCTCTGATCTATCTAAGGCCATTATCAATTTTATAAATGAAACAAGGTCCTCCATCAGAAACTTGGAGGCACAAGTAGGTCAGTTGAGTAAAAGGATTACTGAAACTCCTCCTAGCATTCTCCCAAGCAATACAGAAGAAAATCCCAAAAGAGAGTGCAAGGCCATAATTGTGACCAACATGGCCGAACCTGGAGAGAGTGAAAAGGCAGTGATTCCCAGTGACGAAAACCTCAGGGAACGTCCACTGGCCATTAAGGAGTACCCCAATGAGGAACCAAAGGAATATGAGGCTCATACAGAAACCATAGAGATTCCTTTGAACTTCCTTTTACCATTCATGAGCTCTGATGACTATTCATCTTCTGAAGAAGATGAAGACATTGCTGAAGGGCAAGTTGCCCAGTATTTAGGAGCAATCATAAAGCTGAATGCCAAGCTATTTGGTAATGAGACTTAGGAGGATGAACCTCCATTGCTCATTAATGAACTGAATACCTGGGTTCAGCAAACTTTACCTCCAAAGAAACAGGATCCTGGCAAATTCTTAATACCCTGTACCACAGGCACCATGACCTTTGAGAAGGCTCTGTGTGACCTAGGGTCAGGAATTAACCTCATGCCACTCTCTGTAATGGAGAAACTAGGAATCTTTGAGGTACAGGCTACAAGAATATCACTAGAGATGGCAGACAAATCAATAAAACAGGCTTATGGACTAGTAGAGGACGTGCTAGTGAAGGTTGAAGGCCTTTACATCCCTGCTGATTTCATAATCATAGACACTGGGAAGGATGAGGATGAATCCATCATCCTTGGCAGACCTTTTTTAGCCACAGCAAAAGCTGTGATTGATGTTGACAGAAGAGAGTTGGTTCTTCAATTGAATGAGGACTACTGATGAGCGGATAATTTATACGCTTTTTGGCATTATTTTAGGTAGTTTTTAGTAGGATCTAGCTACTTTTAGGGATGTTTTTATTAGTTTTTATGCAAAATTCACATTTCTGGACTTTACTATGAGTTTTTGTGTTTTTCTATTATTTCAGGTATTTTCTGGCTGAAATTGAGGGACCTGAGTAAAAATCTGATAGGAGGCTGACAAAGGACTGCTGATGCTGTTGGATTCTAACCTCCCTGCACTCGAAATAAATTTTCTAGAGCTATAGAACTCCAAATGGTGCGCTTTCAACTGCGTTAGAAAGTAGACATCCAGGGCTTTCCAGAAATATATGATAGTTTATACTTTATTCGAGTTTAGACAACACAAACTGGCATTCAACGCCAGTTCCATGCTGCATTCTGGAGTAAAACGCCAGAAACACATCACAAACCAGAGTTAAATGCCAAACAGATGTTAAAACTTGGCGTTTAACCCCAAGAGAAGCCTCTGCACATGTAAAGCTCAAGCTCAGCCCAAGCACACACCAAAGTGGGCCCCGGAAGTAGATTTCTGCACTAAGACTTATTTCTGTAAACCCTAGTAACTAGTTTAGTATAAATAGAACTTTTTACTATTGTATTAACTGACTCTTAGACCATTAGTCCTTTTCCCTTATTTTTGATTTCATATGCCATTTTAGGGGGGCTGGCCTCTCAGCCATGCCTGGACCATCACTTATGTATTTTCAACGGTGGAGTTTCTACACACCATAAATTAAGGTGTGGAGCTTTGCTGTACCTTGAGTTTTAATGCAAAGTACTACGGTTTTCTATTCAATTCATGCTTATTCTTATTCTAAGATATTCGCTGCACTTCAACATGATAAATGTGATGATCTATGACACTCATCATCATTCTCACCTATGAACGCGTGCCTGACAACCACTTCCGTTCTACCTTAGACCGAGCGTGTATCTCTTGGATTCCTCAATTAGAATCTTTGTGGTATAAGCTAGAATTATTGGCGGCCATTCTTGAGAATCCGGAAAGTCTAAACCTTGTCTGTGGTATTCCGAGTAGGATTCAGGGATTGAATGATTGTGACGAGCTTCAAACTCGCGAGTGTTGGGCGTAGTGACAGACGCAAAAGAATCAATGGATTCTATTCCGACATGATTGAGAACCGACAGATGATTAGCCGTGCTGTAACAGAGCATTTGGACCATTTTTACTGAGAGGATGGGAAGTAGCCATTGACAATGGTGACGCCCTACATACAGCTTGCCATAGAAAGAAGTATGAAGGATTGGATGAAGGCAGTAGGAAAGCAGAGATTCAGAAGGAACACAGCATCTTCATACACGTATATGAAATTCCCACCAATGAATTACATAAGTATTTCTATCTTTATTTTATGCTTTATTTATTATTATTTTCGAAACCCATTATAACCATTTCAATTCGCCTAACTGAGATTTACAAGATGACCATAGCTTACTTCATACCAACAATCTCCGTGGGATCGACCCTTACTCACGTAAAGTATTACTTGGATGACCCAGTGCACTTGCTGGTTAGTTGTGCGAAGTTGTGAAGAATGTGAGTGAACCATAGTAGTGTGCACCAAGTTTTTGGAGCCATTACTAAGAATTGTTCGAGTTATAAAAAGTGTAAATCACAATTTTGCCTATCAACTACCTTGTATTCAAGACTCAAAGTTCTCCTTCTGTACACATGGAGAAGCAGCATGAAAAGCTTCTCTCAATACAGAGTCAAACAAAGCCCCTACATTCAAACTCTAAGTTTGGTGTTGGGAGGCCACAACCAAACTCTAAGTTTGGTGTTGAGAGGCCACAACCAAACTCTAAGTTTGGTGTTGAGAGGCCACAACCATGCTCTGATTGTCTGTGAGGCTCCATGAGAGCCCACTGTCAAGCTATTGACATTAAAGAAGCGCTTATTGGGAGGAAACCCAATTTTTATTTATCTATGTAAATTTCCATTTTCCATTATTATTTTATGTTTTTTTAGGTTGATGATCATGTGGAGTCACAAAAACAACTGCAAAAATCAAAGCAAATTCAAAAATAGCATTAAAAATAGCACAACCTGGAGGAAGAACTTACTTGCATTTAAACTCTAGTAAGGGTAGCAGGATGGGCGTTAAATGCCCAGTCTGGCACCATTCTGGGTGTTTAACGCCAGAAATGGGCACCAGACTGGCATTTAACGCCAGAAACAGGCTACAGCTTGGCATTAAATGCCAGAAAAGGTATAAAAGCTGGCGTTTAACGCCAGAAACAGGCAGCAGTCTGGCGTTAAACGCCAGAATTGCACTTTAGTCATTTTTTCACGCCTAAATGGAGCAGGGATAATAAGTCCTTGACCCCTCAGGATATGTGGACCCCACAGGATCCCCACCTACCCCACCTCTTTCTCTCTCCTCCTCACACATCTCTATAACACTCTACCCAAAACACCACTCACCTATCAAATCCTATCCTCTTCCCTATATTCTCTTCACCAATCACCTCCATCCCTCTTCCCCATAAACCCCACATACCTCACTTTTCAAATTCAAACACTTTCCCCATAAATACCCCTATTCACTCCTTCATTTTCACACATCATAACCACTATCCTACCCCCTTGGCCGAACCTATCTCTCCCTCCATCTCCACTATTTTCTTCTTCTTCCCCTTCTTTCTTTCTTTTTTTGCTCGAGGACGAGCAAACCTTTTAAGTTTGGTGTGGTATAAGCATTGCGTTTTGTTTTTCCATAACCATTTACGGCACCTAAGGCCGGAGAAACTGATAAACCCCATTTTTTGGGTTTATCTTGTATTAATTTTAGGGGATTTTATCACCTTTTACCTACATTTATTCAATGAAATAGCGTGGTTTTGTATATTCTCCTTTAATTGTGCTTAAGAGTGAAAATATGCTTTTTAGATCTTAAAATAGCTAAATGTAATTTACCTTGATTCCATTAGATGCCTTGATATATTTGTTAAGTAATTTCAGATTTAGGAGGCAAAGATTGGATCAAGGGAATGAAGAAAAAGCATGTAAAGTTGGAGAACTCATGAAGAAATGATGGAACCAAAAAGCTGTCAAGCCTGACCTCTTCGCACTTAATTGACCATAACTTGAGCTACAGAGGTCCAAATGATGCGGTTCTAGTTGGGTTGGAAAGCTAACATCTGGGGCTTCGAAACGATATAAGATTTTCCATAGTTGCATCATGCATAGGGGCGCGCACGCGCACATTACGCAGACACGTCGATGGTGGCACATGATCCACTTAATGCAACTCGTGGCCAGCGATTTTAAAAGCCTTGTGGGCCCAATCCAACTCATTTCTGATGCTATTTAAGCCAAGGATTGAAGGGAAATCAACATACTTTTGATCATTAGTCATAGTTTAGTAGTTAGAGTTAGTTTCTAGAGAGA
>NC_029781.3:76728221-76731026 GCF_000817695.3 Arachis duranensis | reverse complement strand
CATTCATCTTCTTCTATTCTTTTGTTGTAATTTTCTTTATGTTGTTCTTATACTTTGTTGTAGATCTACTTTTGTTCCTCCTATTCTCTTTCAATTCAATTAGAAGTAATTCATAATAATTGTGTTCATTTGATTTGTTGTTGTTTAATTCCTTGCAATTGAGTAGTGTAGATTTACTTTTCTTGTAATTTTACTATGCTTTCCTTTTATGCCTTCCAAGTGTTTGATGAAATGCTTGGTTGGATTTTATTATAGATTTTGTTCCTCTTGGCTTTGGTAGAGTGATTAGTGACTCTTGAGTTATCTAATTCCTTTGTTGATTGTTAATTGGAGATTGCTAATTGATTTGACTGCCTCTAAAGCTAGTCATTCCTTTAGGAGTTGATTAGGACTTGAGGAATCAAATTGATTCATCCACTTGACTTTCCTCCATAGTTAGAGGTTAACTAAGTGGGAGCAATGAACAATTCTCATCACAATTGAGGAGGATAACTAGGATAGAATTTGTCATCACAATTGAGGAGGATAACTAGGATAGGACTTCTAGTTCTCATATCTTGCCAAGAGCTTTATTAGTTGTTAGGTTATTTCCCTTGCCATTTATAATTCTTGTCTATAATCTCAAAAACCCCAAAATAACTCACAACCAATAACAAGACACTTTATTGTAAATCCTAGGGAGAACGACCCGAGGTTTAAATACTTCGGTTTATAGATTTTAGGGGTTTGTACTTGTGACAAACAAATTTTTGTATGAAAGGATTATTGTTGGTTTAGAGACTATACTTCAACGAGATTTCAATAGTGAAATTCTAAACCGTCAAAAATCCAATCATCAAAATGGCGCCATTGCCGGGGATTTGCAATGGTGTTATGTTATTGGTTATTGTACATATGTGAATAGTGTAAATAGCTTGTCTTTTGCTTGTTTACTAGATTTTGTTAGTTTTATTTTGTCTTTCCATAATGAATTCTAACTATGGCTATGAGTTTGGTTCTAATTTTGTTGTAGGAAATGTGCACCTCAATGATGACACTCATTATGGATGGAACCAACAAAGATGGGAAGAGCCTCAAGGAATTGATCACTCCTATTGGCAACAACCTCCGGATACTTATAGGTATAATTTCCATCCTAATGCATGTCAATTTAACGGCTATGATGACTCTTTTTGTGACACTCAACAACCACCATCATATGCCTATGAATCTCATCCTCAACATGAACCTCAACCATTCTCACAAGCCTTTCATTACCAAACACCGCCCTATGACCCATATCCATCATATAACCAATCACCCATACCATACTCTTATGACCATTATGAGCAAGAACCCTTAGAACCACCACAACCCTATCAAGATTACTCCCAAGAACCAAACCACCACAACCCTATCATGATTATTATGAAGAACCACCTCAATGCACATCTTCTCCGCAATTTTACCAAGAGGAACCACCTTCCTACCATAAACCCTTTCTCCAAAATAATGAACCTTCCTATTCACCCCAAGTCCCAATAGATGATTCTCTCACTTTGTTACTTCAAGGACAAGAAGCCATGAAGCGGGATACATTTGAGTTTGTGACCAATTTGACCAAGGTGGTGCATACTTTAGCCCACCAATGTTTGAAGACTCAAGGTAATTCCATGACCACATGTGAAAGGTCAAAAGAAGAGCAAAGCATGAAGGAAAAATTGAAAAATTCGGTGGAAAAGGAGGAGCCAAATTTTGTGTTAGAACATTTGGAGAAGCCTATGATCATTGAAGAAAAGGAAGAAGTGGTTGAAGATTTAGGAGATGTTGAAAGTCCATGGGAATGTAGCATCATGGAGAACTCTTCCAAGAAACTTGATATTGATGTTGAAGAGGGTGCGCAACCTCCAAGGCATATCATCGTTGGAGACTTGGAAGAGGCTTATCAAGAGATGGATTCAATCATGGATGAATTTCTCTCTACAATAGAATCCTCTCCCATTGGACATGGAGTTGAAATTATAGAAGAGTGTGCATAACCTCCCATACCCTTGGTGAGCAATGAGAAAGAGAACTACCAAGAGGAAAATGTTGGCATGGTGTATATCGAAATTGAAGAATATGAAGAGGTTGACCAAGAAATGAATTTATTCATCAATGAATTTCTATCCAAAATTGAATCACCTCCCATTAGGCAAGAAATCAAAGTTCTTGAAGACAACACCAAGCCACGTGAAAAAAGGGGAAAGGTTGAAATCGAGGAAGCTCGTAAAGAGGTGGAAATACACAAAGAAGAGCACAAGGAAGTAGACCTTGCATTATCTAAGTGTGGGGAGGTCTCCCTTCCCAAGTCACCATCCAACACAACATTCAAGTGGGTAAAACTCTTATCCCTAAGCTTTACTTTCTCACTTGAATATGGTTTAATTGAAAATGATAGTCAACTTAGAGCTCTTTGTGGAATTAAAAGCAAGAATGAGTTGTGCAGTGGTTGCAAGTTAGGAATTAGGCTCATTAAGGTCAAAGCTTCAAGGTATAGGAACGATGATTGGAAGAATGCCACTTTACAAGGGTCTCAACGGAAGGCTTGGTATGTTAAAGAGAATTCTATATGTCAACCACCCGGAAAGAGAGAGTATGAAGACCAAATCGAAGACGGGTGCGAAAACAAGATATGGGATCCCGGTTCGCTATGTGAAGACCAACTATGGGGACTCATATCTTGGGTAGAACTTTGCCCCAGCTTGATGAAAATGGTTGGAAATTCTGTCAACCAATTGAGAGGCAAGGATCCTTGGAGATTCAAGGATGAGTACAAACATAAGC
>NC_029781.3:76726728-76727716 GCF_000817695.3 Arachis duranensis | reverse complement strand
AAAAAAAACAAAAATTTTTTTTCTCTTTTCCTCCATTTTCTTTTATTGCATTTTCTTATTTTCATTCATTGCATTTTAATTTTATTTTTTTCTACCTTGTTCTCATTTTATTTTCTAAGTTTTCCATTTTAATAATGGTGTTGAACTTTCCTACTCAATTGTTGAGACTTGCTTACATTATTTTGGTGCTTCTTGACTTGTTTGATATTGTTGGGTGATGAAACTTTTAAATCAATGCTTTATCTTGTATGACTCTTGTATCTTTGTGCATTGATATGACCTCATATTGTCTTTCATGACCCACTTCTTCTCATTTGAACTTGATGCTCAATACATTCTTCATGCTTTAACTTTACTCTTGCATCGAGCTTAATGATATGCCTTAGCTTACATTGTTTTCGCACTTACATGCTTAGCTAACATGTAGTAGGGAATCATACTCTTTTTTGGCATTAGCCCCCGCCTATGTTCTAATTGCCTTGATATCTTTGTTATAGGCTTAATTTTCTTTCCTTTTCTTTCCTTTTAGGTTGGCCACCAGAAAGAAAAAAAGGAAAATTTTCTAAATGGGGCAACAAATAAGTCATCCGCACAACCTTTTGAAGGAGCTCATCAATTGTAGCAACCTATCCACCTTGCTCTTCTTTGCATGCACCGAGGACGGTGCAATCTTCAAGTGTGGGGAGGTCGTTCGACCGATCTCCATGGGTAAAAATTTTCTTTTCAACACCAAATTTTTTATTTTCTTTGTTAGATTAGCTATTGCATTGCATGATAGGTTGCATGTTAGTTAGAATTTGTACATATTTTTACCACTTCTTTTTTTGTTAGGACTACTTGGTTAGGGTGATGATTTCTTTCCTAAGAAACTGTTTTAGGGCACCCTACCAATTTGAAAAATTTACTTTGTTGAACTTGCTTGAAAGAATGTATTTTGGAACATGGTTTTTGAGCTAAGAACACACAAGCATGTGAGTTTTGAGCCTTG
>NC_029781.3:76722196-76726410 GCF_000817695.3 Arachis duranensis | reverse complement strand
ATTTGGATCTTTGATTAGCTTAGGTAGTGTGTGTGAGTATCATTCAAGTGTGGGAACCTTGGGACATTGGGTGAATAAAAGGGTAGTTTTGTATTTTTATTAGAAATATTGAGAATTGGGTACATACTCATGTATTGATCAAATGTAAAACCTTATGTATTGATGCTCTTGTATATAGAAAGAAAAAAAATGAAAAATGAGAAAAACAAAAGAAAAAGAAAAATAATATGGAAAAGAAAAGAAAAAATATAGAAAAAGAAAGAAAAAGAAGAAAAAGAAAGAAATAAAAAGGGGACAAAATGTCCCAAAGTGAAGTCCAATAAGAGTCAATGCATAAGTATTGTGAAATGAAAAAGAAAATGCATGAGTATGTGAAAAAGTGAGAATTATGGGTAGTTAAGGTAGCTTTTAATTGTATTAGGTCATTATATAGGTTAGATGGGAAAGTCTAGGTTAATCAAAGATTCAAATATTTAGTCCACTTAACCATATACAATCCTACCTTGACCCTAGCCCCATTACAACCAAAGAATAAGACCTCATGATAATTGTATGCATGCATGAAATAATTGTTGATTGTTAGATGAAAAACAAATTTTGGAAAGCATGATTAGAGGAGAATTGAGAGAATTGACCCTACACACTTGAGCGACTAGAGTGCAAACACTTCCGGTGAGGGTTCGATGCTCGACTTCTTGATTCCCGGCTTTCATGAGCGCCCTTCTTGCAAGTCTACTTGAACTTCAATTTTTATACTAAAATTGGTAGGATTCATGAATCGTCATATGACCTTAGCCCTACCCATTTATACATGCTCTTGGAGGATTGATTTATTTTTAACCAAGTAGGTAGAATCATTTTGCATTTTGTTGCATTCATATAGTTTAGGCTGCATATAGTTTATTTACATTGAATAAATGTTGATACCCTTTATTCTCTCTTGGTTTAAGCATGAGGACATGCTTGGTTTAAGTATGGGGAGATTTGATAAACCCCGATTTTGTGGTTTATCTTGTGCTTATTTTTGGGGATTTTATCACCTTTTCTCATATTTATTCAATGAAATAGCATGGTTTTGCAATTCTCCCTTGATTTGTGCTTAAATATGAAAACATGATTTTTAGGCCCTAAAATTGGTGATTTTAATCCACTTTAATTCCATTCGATGCCTATGGTTCTAATTGGGTTGGAAAGATAACATCCGGGGCTTCGAAACGATATAAGATTTGCCATAGTTGCATCGCGCATATGGGCGCGCACGCGCACAGTACGCAGACGCGCCGATGGTGGCACATGATCCACTTAATGCAACTCGTTGCCAGCGATTTTAGAAGCCTTGTGGGCCCAATCCAACTCATTTCTGATGCTAATTAAGCCAAGGATTGAAGGGAAATCAACATACTTTTGATCATTAGTCATAGTTTAGTAGTTAGAGTTAGTTTCTAGAGAGAGAAGCTCTCACTTCTCTCTAGGATTAGGATTAGTTCTTAGATCTAGGTTTTAATCTTTGCTTTCTTCTACTTCTACCTTTCAATTCTTTGTTGTTACATTTATCTTCCTCTATTCTTTTGTTGTAATTTCCTTTATGTTGTTCTTATACTTTGTTATAGATCTACTTTTGTTCCTCCTATTCTCTTTCAATTCAATTAGAAGTAATTCATAATAATTGTGTTCATTTGATTTGTTGTTGTTTAATTCCTTGCAATTGAGTAGTGTAGATTTACTTTTCTTGCAATTTTACTATGCTTTCCTTTTATGCCTTCCAAGTGTTTGATGAAATGCTTGGTTGGATTTTAGTATATATTTTGTTCCTCTTGGCTTTGGTAGAGTGATTAGTGACTCTTGAGTTATCTAATTCCTTTGTTGATTGTTAATTGGAGATTGCTAATTGATTTGAATGCCTCTAAAGCTAGTCTTTCCTTTAGGAGTTGATTAGGACTTGAGGAATCAAATTGATTCATCCACTTGACTTTCCTCCATGGTTAGAGGTTAACTAAGTGGGAGCAATGAACAATTCTCATCACAATTGAGGAGGATAACTAGGATAGGACTTCTAGTTCTCATATCTTGCCAAGAGCCTTTTATAGTTGTTAGTTTATTTCCTTTGCCATTTATAATTCTTGTCTATAATCTCAAAAACCCCAAAATAACTCACAACCAATAACGAGACACTTTATTGTAAATCATAGGGAGAACGACCCAAGGTTTAACTACTTCGGTTTATAGATTTTAGGGTTTTGTACTTGTGACAAACAAATTTTTGTATGAAAGGATAATTGTTGGTTTAGAGACTATACTTCAACGAGATTTCAATAGTGAAATTCTAAACCGTCAAAAATCCAATCATCAGAAACCTCTAGAAAGAGAAAAGGGAAGACAAAAGCTTCCACTCCGAGTCATGGGAGATGGAGAGATTCATCTCAAAGGTCCATCAAGACCACTTCTATGAAGTTGTGGCCAAGAAGAAAGTGATCCTTGAGGTTCCTTTCATGCTCAAGAAGAATGAGTATCCGGAGATCCGACATGAGATCCGAAGAAGAGGTTGGGAAGTTCTCACCAACCCTATTCAACAAGTCAGAATCTTAATGGTTCAAAAGTTCTATACCAACGCATGGATCACTAAGAACCATGATCAAAGTATGAACCCGAATCCAAAGAATTGGCTTACAATTGTTCGGGGGAAATACTTAGATTTCAGTCCAAAAAATGTAAGGTTGGCGTTCAACTTGCCAATGATGCAAGAAAACGCACGCCCCTACACTAGAAGGGTCAACTTTGATCAAAGGTTGGACCAAGTCCTCATAGACATATGTGTGGAAGGAGCTCAATGGAAAAGAGACACAAGAGGCAAGCCGGTTCAATTGAAAAGACCGGACTTTAAGCCCGTAACTAGAGGATGGTTGGAGTTCATCCAACGCTCTATCATTCCTACTAGCAACCTATCTGAAGTAACTGTGGATCGGGCCATCATGATCCATAGTATCATGATTGGGGAGGAAGTGGAAGTTCATGAGGTCATACCTCTAAAACTCTACAAGGTGGCTGACAAGTCCTCCACTTTGGCAAGGTTAGCCTTTCCTCATCTCATTTTTCACCTATGCAATTCGGTTGGGATTGACATAGAAGGAGACATTCTCATTGAAGAGGACAAGCCTATCACTAAGAAAAGGATGGAGCAAACAAGAGAGCCCACTCATGGACCTCAACAAGAGTATGAGGAAATTCCTCATTAAGAAATTCCTGAGATGCCTCAAGGGATGCATTTTCCTCCACACAACTATTGGGAACAACTCAACACCTCTTTGGAAGGCTTGAGTTACAACATGGACCAACTAAGTGTGGAGCACTGATGAGCGGATAATTTATACGCTTTTTGGCATTGTTTTTAGGTAGTTTTTAGTATGATCTAGTTACTTTTAGGGATGTTTTCATTGGTTTTTATGTTAAATTCACATTTCTGGACTTTACTATGAGTTTGTGTGTTTTTTTATAATTTCAGGTATTTTCTGGCTGAAATTGAGGGACCTGAGCAAAACTCTTATAGGAGGCTGACAAAGGACTGCTGATGCTGTTGGATTCTGACCTCCCTGTACTCGAAATGAATTTTCCGGAGCTACAGAACTTCAAATGGTGCTTTCTCAACGGCGTTGGAAAGTAGACATTCAGAGATTTCCAGCAATATATAATAGTTCATACTTTATTCGTGATTAGACGACGTAAACTGGCGCTCAACGCCAGAAACACGTCACGAACCAGAGTTGAACACCCAAAACACGTTACAACTTGGCGTTCAACTCCAAGAGGAGCCTCAGCTCATGGATAGATCAAGCTCAGCCTAATCACACACCAAGTGGGCCCCGGAAGTGGATTTATGCATCAATTACTTACTTCTGTAAACCCTAGTAGCTAGTTTAGTATAAATAGAACTTTTTACTAGTGTATTAGACATCTTGGGATGTTTAGTTCTCAGATCATGGGGGCTGGCCATTCGGCCATGCCTGGACCTTTCACTTAAGTATTTTCAACGGTGGAGTTTCTACACACCATAGATTAAGGGTGTGGAGCTCTGCTGTACCTCAAGTTTCAATGCAATTACTATTATTTTCTATCCAATTCGATTTATTCCTGTTCTAAGATATTCGTTGCACTTCAACTTGATGAATGTGATGATCCGTGACACTCATCATCATTCTCACCTATGAACGCGTGACTGA
>NC_029781.3:76714143-76722090 GCF_000817695.3 Arachis duranensis | reverse complement strand
GTCTAACCTTGTCTGTGGTATTCCGAGTAGGATTCCGGAATTGAATGACCGTGATGAGCTTCAAACTCCTGAAGGCTGGGCATTAGTGACAGACGCAAAAGAATCACTGGATTCTATTCCAACCTGATTGAGAGCCGACAGATGATTAGCCGTGCTGTGACAGAGCATTTGGATCTTTTTCACTGAGAGGATGGGATGTAGCCATTGACAATGGTGATGCCCTACATACAGCTTGCCATGGAAAGGAGTAAGAAGGATTGGATGAATGTAATAAGAAAGTAGAGATTCGGAAGGAACACAGCACCTCCATGCACCTATCTAAAATTCCCACCATTGGATTACATGAGTAACTTTATCTTTATTTCCTGTTTATTTTATTTATCTTTTTAATATCTAATCCAATCATATTTGAATCAGCCTGACTGAGATTTACAAGATGACCATAGATTGCTTCATACCAACAATCTCCGTGGGATCGACCCTTACTCACGTAAGGTATTACTTGGACGACCCAGTGCACTTGCTGGTTAGTTGTGCGGAGTTGTGACTAAGTGTAATTCACGTGTGAGAGCTACCAAACTATTGGAGCCATTGTTGATGATCACAATTCTGTCCACCAAGTTTTTGGCGCCGTTGCCGGGGATTGTTTGAGTATGGACAACTGACGGTTCATCTTGTTGCTCAGATTAGGTAATTTTCTTTTCAAAAAGTTTTCAAAAATTTTCCAAAATTTTTCTTTATTTTCGTTTTTCCAAAAATATTATTTTTGAAAAAAATTTTAAATTATTCTATGGCTTTAAAACTTTCAAGAATGAATTCTAGAGTTTCATGGTAACATGTTGAATCCTAGCTGGCTGTAAAGCCATATCCAAACTCTTTTGGGATTGGTCTTCAACTAATCACCACAATGCATGTAATGCCATCCTAAAGCTGGCTGGCTATTAAGCCATGTCCAACCCTTGAATTGGATCTTTAGGCTAACATAAAAAGATTCCTGGAATTCTTCTTAAAGATTTTGAATTTCTTATTTTCTTTTTCCATATGTTTTTCGAAAAAAATATAATAAAAATACAAAAAAATTAGAAAATCATAAAAACCAAAAATATTTTGTGTTTCTTGTTTGAGTCTTGAGTCAATTTTTAAGTTTGGTGTCAATTGCATGTTTTAAAAAAATTATTATGCATTTTTCGAAAATTCATGCGTTCATGGTGTTCTTCATGATCTTCAAGTTATTCTTGGTAAGTCTTATTATTTGATCTTGATGTTTTCTTGTTTTGCATCTTTTGTTGTTTTTCATATGCATTTTTCGTTTGTTAGAATCCATGCATTAAAGATTTCTAAGTTTGGTGTCTTGCATGTTTTCTTCGCATAAAAAATTTTTCAAAAATATGTTCTTGATGTTCATCATGATCTTCAAAGTGTTCTTGATGTTCATCTTGATATTCATAGTGTTCTTGCATGCATTAAGTGTTTTGATCCAAAATTTTCATGTTTTGGGTCATGTTTGTTGTTTTTCTCTCTCATCATTAAAAATTCAAAAATCAAAGAAATATCTTTTCCTTATTTCCCTCCAAATTTTTGAAATTTTGGGTTGACTTGGTCAAAAATTTTTAAAAATTAGTTGTTTCTTACAAGTCAAGTCAAATTTTCAATTTCAAAAATCCTATCTTTTCAAAACTTTTTCAAAAAATCAAATCTTTTTCATTTTTAT
This sequence comes from Arachis duranensis, assembly GCF_000817695.3. Classification (NCBI taxonomy): domain Eukaryota; kingdom Viridiplantae; phylum Streptophyta; class Magnoliopsida; order Fabales; family Fabaceae; genus Arachis; species Arachis duranensis. Next base: position 76,720,379 of record NC_029781.3, on the reverse strand, counting down.
CTTATTAATTTCGAAAATTTTAAAATTATTTTCAAAATCTTTTTCTTAATTTTATTTCAAATTTTTGAAATTACACTGACAATTAATGTGATTGATTCAAAAATTTGAAGTTTGTTACTTTCTTGTTAAGAAAGGTTCAATCTTTAAATTCTAGAATTATATCTTTTAGTTTCTTGTTAGTTAAGTAATTAATTTTAATTTTAAAAAAATTTTAATCTTTTTCATCTTATCTTTTTATCATATCTTTTTCAAAATTTTATCTTTTTCAAAAATTTTGATTTCAAAATATCTTATCTAACTTCTTATCTTCTTATCTTTTCAAATTTGACTTTAATATCTTTTTCAACTAACTATTTGACTTTTTGTTTGTTTCTTATCTTTTTCAAAACCACCTAACTACTTTTTCCTCTCTAATTTTCGAAAATATCTCATCCCTTTTTCAAAATTCTTTTTAAATTAACTAATTGTTTTAAATTTTAATTTTAATTATATCTTATCTTTAATTTTTGAAAATCATTAACTACTCTTTCAAAATTATTTTTGAATTCTCCCTCTCTTCTCTTCTTCTATTTATTTATTTATTTACTAACACTTCTCTTCACCTCTCTTCATCTCAAATCACTACTTCTATCCTTACCCACTCTTCTTCCCTTTCTTCTTCTACTACTAGTAAGGATCCTCTTTGTCCAGATATAGAGGATTCTTCTTCCTTTTCTTTTTCTCTTCTCTTTCATATGAGTAGGAACAAGAAAAAAGATACTCTTGTTGAAGCTGATCCAGAACCTGAAAGGACTCTGAAGAGAAAGCTAAGAGAAGCTAAATTACAACAATCCAGAGACAACCTTTCTGAAATTTTTGAACAAGAGAAGGAGATGACAGCCGAACCCAACAACAATAATGCAAGGAGGATGCTTGGTGATTATACTACACCTACTTCCAAGTTTGATGGAATAAGCTTCTCCATCCCTACCATTGGAGCAAACAATTTTGAGCTGAAACCTCAATTAGTTGCTCTAATGCAACAAAACTGCAAGTTTCATGGACTTCCATCAGAAGATCCCTATCAGTTTTTAGCTGAGTTCTTGTAGATTTGTGAGACTGTAAAGACGAATGGAGTAGATCCTGAAGTCTACAGGCTCATGCTTTTCCCTTTTGCTGTAAGAGACAGAGCTAGAACATGGTTGGACTCATAACCTAAAGATAGCCTGGACTCCTGGGATAAGCTGGTCATGGCCTTCTTGGATAAATTCTTTCCTCCTCAAAAGCTGAGCAAGCTTAGAATGGATGTTCAGACCTTCAAGCAAAAAGATGGTGAATCCCTCTATGAAGCTTGGAAAAGATACAAGCAGATGACCAAAAAGTGTCCTTCTGACATGTTTTCAAAATGGACCATATTGGATATATTCTATTATGGTCCATCTGAGTTTTCCAAAATGTCATTGGACCATTCTGAAGGTGAATCCATTCACTTAAAGAAAACGCCTGCAGAAGCTCAAGAACTTATTGACATAGTTGCAAATAACTAATTCATGTACACTTCTGAAAGGAATTTCGTGAATAATAGGACGCCTCAGAGGAAGGGAGTTCTTGAAATTGATGCTCTGAATGCCATATTGGCTCAGAACAAAGTGTTGACTTAGCAAGTCAACATGATCTCTCAAGGTCTGAATGGATGGCAAAATGCATCCAACAGTACTAAAGAGGCAGCTTCTGAAGAAGCTTATGATCCTGAGAACCCTGCAATAGCAGAGGTAAATTACATGGGTGAACCTTATGGAAACACCTATAATTCATCATGGAGAAATCATCCAAATTTCTCATGGAAGGATCAACAAAAGCCTCAACAAGGCTTTAATAATGGTGGAAGAAACAGGCTAAGCAATAACAAGCCTTTTCCATCATCTTCTCAGCAACAGACAGAGAATTCTGAACTGAGCCCCTCTAACTTATCAAACATAGTCTCTGATCTGTCTAAAGCCACTTTAAGTTTCATGAGTGAAACAAGATCCTCCATTAGAAATTTGGAGGCACAAGTGGGCTAGCTGAGTAAGAAAGTCATTGAAACTCCTCCCAGTATTCTCCCAAGCAATACAGAAGAGAATCCAAAGGAAGAGTGCAAGGCCATTGATGTAATCAATATGGCCGAATGCACAAGGAAGGAGAAGGACGAAAATCCTAGTGAAGAAGACCTCCTGGGACATCTCTCAAACAAGAAGGAATTCCTTATTGAAGACTTAAAGGAATCTTAGGCTCATATAGAGACCATAGAGATTCCACTAAATCTCCTTCTGCCATTCATGAGCTCTGAAGACTATTCTTCCTCAGGAGAGGATGAAGATATAACTGGAGAGCAAGTTGCTCAATATCTAAGAGCTATTATGAAGCTGAATGCCAAGTCGTTTGGTAATCAGACTTGGGAAGGTGAACATCCCTTGCTCATTAGTGAACTAGATACATGGGTTCAGAAAACTTTACCTCAAAAGAGGCAAGATCCTGGTAAATTCTTAATACCCTGTACCATAGGCACCATGACCTTTAACAAGGCTCTGTGTGATCTGGGGTCAGGGATAAATCTTATGCCACTCTCTGTATTGGAGAAACTAGGGATCATTGAGGTACAACCTGCCTTATTCTCATTGCAATTGGCAGACAAGTCAGTAAGACAAGCTTATGGATTAGTAGAGGACGTGTTAGTAAAGGTTGAAGGCCTTTACATCCCTGCTGATTTCATAATCTTAGACACTAGGAAGGAAGAAGATGAATGCATCATCCTTGGAAAATCCTTCCTAGACACAGCAGAAGCTGTGATAGATATTAATAGAGGAGAATTAGTCCTTCAATTGAATGGGGACTACCTTGTGTTTAAGGCACACGGCTATCCTTCTGTAACAAGGGAGAGTAAGCATGCAGAGCTTCTCTCAAAACAGAGTCAAATAGAGCCCCCACAATCAAATTTTAAGTTTGGTGTTGGGATGCCACAACCAAACTCTAAGTTTGGTGTTGAACCCCCATATCCAAACTCTAAGTTTGGTGTTGGGAGTCCACAACATTGACCTGACCACCTTTGTGGCTCTATGAGAGCCCACTGTTAAGCTATTGACATTAAAGAAGCGCTTGTTGGGAGGCAACCCAATTTTTTTATTTATCTAATTTTATTTTTATTTTATTGTTATTTTGTGTTTTAGTAGGTTCATGATCATGAGGAGTCACGAAAAAAATATTAAAATTAAAAATAGAATAAAAAACAGCAGAAGAAAAATCACACCATGGAGGAAGGACTTAGTGGCGTTTAAACGCCAGTAAGGTGCATCTGGCTAGCATTCAACGCCAGAACAGAACATGTATCTGGCGCTGAACGCCAGAAACAAGCAACATCTTGGCGTTTGGATGCTAGGAATGTGCCCTGAGGAAAGCTGGCGCTGAACGCCAGAAACAAGCATGGAACTGGCGTTCAACGCCAGAAACATGCTACACATGGGTGTTGAACGCCCAGCACATGCATCACCTCGGCGTTTAAACGCCAGAATTGTATGCAAAGGCATTTTACATGCCTAACTGGTGCAGGGATGTAAATCCTTAAACACCTCAGGATCTGTGGACCCCACAGGATCCCCACCTACCTCAACTCACCTTCTCCATTCTTCCCCAATCACCTTAATCCCTCTTCCCCATCATCTCTTCACCACTCACATCCATCCATCCTTCCCACCCAAACCCACCCTACATGGCCAAAACACAAACATCTCTCCCTCTCCCCCATATCTTCTTCTCCTTCTTCTATTCTTTCTTCTTTTGCTCGACGGCGAGCAACATTCTAAGTTTGGTGTGGTAAAAGCATAGCTTTTTTGCTTTTCTTGATTTTCCATAATCATTGATGGCACCTAAGGCCAGAGAAACCTCAAAAAAAAAAAGGAGAGAAAATAAAGAAAAGAGAAAAGAGAAGACAAAAGCTTCCACCTCTGAGTCATGGGAGATGGAGATATTCATCTCAAGGGTCCATAACTTAGTAGAAGAGCATTTGACTGCACATCAAGAGAGCATGAGAAATTCCCTCATCAATAAATCCCTGAGATACCTCAGGGGATACATGTTCCTCTACATAATTATTGGAAGCAACTAAGGGTAGGAACACCAAAATCACTAGGGATAATGCAACAGAAGCAAGGAAGAGACATAAAGGAACTCAAAAAGCACCATTGGACCTTCAAAAAGGCGCCACCCTCACTAAGGTGGACTCATTCCTTAACTTCCTTGTTCTTATCTCTCTGTTTTTGGGTTTTTATGTTATATGTTTATCTATGTTTTGTGTCTCTACTTCATGATCATTAGTAGTTAGTAACTATGTCTTAAAGCTATGAATAATTCCATTAATCTTTCACCTTTCTTAAATGAAAAATGTTTCTAATTCAAAAGAACAAGAAGTACATGAATTTCGAATTTATCCTTGAATTTAGTTTAATTATATTGATGTGGTGACAATGCTTTTTGTTTTCTGAATGAATGCTTGAACAGTGCATATTTTTGATCTTGTTGTTTATGAATGTTAAAATTGTTGGCTCTTGAAAGAATGATGAACAAAGAGAAATGTTATTGATGATTTGAAAAATCATAAAATTGATTCTTGAAGCAAGAAAAAGCAGTGAAAAAGCAAAAGCTTGTGAAAAAAAATTTGGCAAAAAAAATAGAAAGAAAAAGAAAAAGCAAGTAGAAAAAAACCAATAGCCCTTAAAACCAAAAGGTAAGGGTAAAAAGGATCCAAGGCTTTGAGCATCAATGGATAGGAGGGCCCAAGGAAATAAAATCCAGGCCTAAGCGGCTAAATCAAGTTGTCCCTGACCATGTGCTTGTGGCATGCAGGTCCAAGTGAAAAACTTGAGACTGAGTGGTTAAAGTCGTGATCCAAAGCAAAAAGAGTGTGCTTAAGAGCTCTGGACACCTCTAACTGGGGACTCTAGCAAAGTTGAGTCACAATCTGAAAAGGTTCACCCAGTCATGTGTCTGTGGCATTTATGTATTTGGTGGTAATACTAGAAAACAAAGTGCTTAGGGCCACGGCCAAGACTCATAAAAGTAGTTGTGTTCAAGAATCAACATACTTAACTAGGAGAATCAATAACACCATCCGAAATTCTAAGTTCCCATAGATGCCAATCATTCTAAACTTCAAAGGAGAAAGTGAGATGCCAAAACTGTTCAGAAGCAAAAAGTTACAAGTCCCGCTCATCTAGTTAGAACTAATATTCATTGATACTCTGGGATTTATAGTATATTCTCTTCCTTTTATCCTAATTGATTTTTAGTTGCTTGGGGACAAGCAACAATTTAAGTTTGGTGTTGTGAAGAGCAGATAATTTATACGCTTTTTGGCATTGTTTTTAGGTAGTTTTTAGTATGATCTAGTTACTTTTAGGGATGTTTTCATTAGTTTTTATGCTAAATTCACATTTCTGGACTTTACTATGAGTTTGTGTGTTTTTCTATAATTTCAAGTATTTTCTGGCTGAAATTGAGGGACCTGAGCAAAACTCTGATAGGAGGCTGACAAAGGACTGCTGATGTTGTTGGATTCTGACCTCCTTGCACTTGAAATAAATTTTCTAGAGCTACAGAACTCCAAATGGTGAGCTCTCAATGGCGTTGGAAAATAGACATTCAGAGCTTTCCAGAAATATATAATAGTTCATACTTTATTCGTGATTAGATGACGTAAACTGGCGCTCAACTCCAGTTCCATGCTGCATTCTGGAGTCAAACGCCAGAAACACGTCACGAACCAGAGTTGAACCCCCAAAACACGTTATAACTTGGCGTTCAACTCCAAGAGAAGCCTCAGCTCGTGGATAGATCAAGCTCAGCCCAAGCACACACCAAGTGGGCCCCGGAAGTGGATTTATGCATCAATTACTTACTTCTGTAAACCCTAGTAGCTAGTTTAGTATAAATAGAACTTTTTACTAGTGTATTAGACATCTTGGGACGTTTAGTTCTCAGATCATGGGGGCTGGCCATTTGGCCATGCCTGGACCTTTCACTTAAGTATTTTCAACGGTGGAGTTTCTACACACCATAGATTAAGGGTGTGGAGCTCTGCTGTACCTCAAGTTTTAATGCAATTACTACTATCTTCTATTCAATTCTCTTTTATTCTTATTCCAAGATATACGTTGCACAACACTTTGATGAATGTGATGATCCGTGACACTCATCATCATTCTCACCTATGAACGCGTGACTGA
>NC_029781.3:76689855-76714118 GCF_000817695.3 Arachis duranensis | reverse complement strand
AACTATGAACGTGTGCCTGACAACCACCTCCGTTCTACCTTAGATTAAGTAGATATCTCTTGGATTCTTTAATCAGAATCTTCGTGGTATAAGCTAAAATTGATGGTGGCATTCATGGGAATCCGAAAAGTCTAACCTTGTTTGTGGTATTTCGAGTAGGATTCCGGGATTGAATGACTATGACGAGCTTCAAACTCCTGAAGGCTGGGCGTTAGTGACAGACACAAAAGAATCACTGGATTCTATTCCAACCTGATTGAGAACCGACAGATGATTAGCTGTGCTGTGACAGAGCGCGTTGAACATTTTCATGGGATGTAGCCATTGACAACAGTGATGCCCTACATACAGCTTGCCATGGAAAGGAGTAAGAAGGATTGGATGAATGTAATAAGAAAGTAGAGATTCGGAAGGAACACAGCACCTCCATGCACCTATCTGAAATTCCTACCATTGGATAACATGAGTAACTTTATCTTTATTTCCTGTTTATTTTATTTATCTTTTGAATATCTAATCCAATCATATTTGAATTAGCCTGATTGAGATTTACAAAATGACCATAGATTGCTTCATACCAACAATCTCCGTGGGATCGACCCTTACTAACGTAAGGTATTACTTGGACGACCCAGTGCACTTGCTGGTTAGTTGTGCGGAGTTGTGACTAAGTGTAATTCATGTGTGAGAGCTACCAAACTATTGGAGCCATTGTTGATGATCACAATTCTGTCCACCAAGCACCAAGAGCACTCCATCATTCTCCATGAGATTAGAGAAGATCAAAGAGCTTTGAGGGAAGAGCAACAAAGGCAAGGAAGAGACATAGAGGAGCTCAGGCATTCCATTGGATCTTCAAGAGGAAGAACTTGCCACCATCACTAAGGTGGACTCGTTCTTTGATTTCCTTATTCTTATTTTTCTGTTTTTCAAATTTGATGCTTTATGTTTGTCTATATTTGTGTCTTTACTACATGATCATTAGTGTCTAGTGTCTATGCCTTAAAGCTATGAATAATTCCATGAATCTTTCACCTTTCTTAAATGAAAAATGTGCCTAATTACAAAAGAATAAGAAGTACTTGGATTTCAAATTTTATCTTGAAAGTAGTTTAATTATTTTGATGTGGTGGCAATACTTTTTGTTTTCCGAATGAATGCTTGAACAGTGCATATTTTTTTATAGTGAATTTCATGAATGTTAAAATTGTTGGCTCTTGAAAGAATGATGAACAAAGAGAAATGTTATTGATAATCTGAAAAATTATGAAATTGATTCTTGAAGCAAGAAAAAGCAGTGAAAAGAAAAAAGTAGCGAAAAAGAAAAAATGGCAAAAAAAAAAGAGAAAAAGAAAAAGCAAGCAGAAAAAGCCAATAGCCCTTTAAACCAAAAAGCAAGGGTAAAAAGGATCCAAGGCTTTGAGCATTAATGGATAGGAGGGTCTAAGGAAATAAAATCCAGGCCTAAGCAGCTAAATCAAGTTGTCCCTAACCATGTGCTTGTGGCATGAAAGTCCAAGTGAAAAGCTTGATACTGAGTGGTTAAAGTCGCGATCCAAAGCAAAAAGAGTGTGCTTAAGAACTTCGAACACCTCTAACTGGGGACTCTAGCAAAGCTGAGTCACAATCTAAAATGGTTCACCAAGTTATGAAAGGGCCACGGCCAAGACTCATAAAGTAGCTGTGTTCAAGAATCAACATACTGAACTAGGAGAATCAATAACACTATCCAAAATTCTGAGTTCCTATAGATACCAATCATTCTGAATTTCAAAGGATAAAGTGAGATGCCAAAACTGTTCAGAAGCAAAAAGCTACTAGCCCTGCTCATCTAATTAGGACTAAGTTTCATTGATATTGTGAAATTCATTGTATATTCTCTTCTTTTTATTCTATTTTTTTTCAGTTGCTTGGGGACAAGCAACAATTTAAGTTTGGTGTTGTGATGAGCGGATAATTTATACACTTTTTGGCATTATTTTTAGGTAGTTTTTAATAGGATCTAGCTAAATTTTAGTATATTTTTATTAGTTTTTAAACAAAATTCACATTTCTGGACTTTACTATAAGTTTGTGTGTTTTTCTATGATTTTAGGTATTTTCTGGCTGAAATTGAGGGACCTGAGCAAAAATCTGATTCAGAGGCTGAAAAAGGACTACAGATGCTGTTGGATTCTGACCTCCTTGCACTCAAAATGGATTTTATGGAGCTACAGAAACCCAAATGGCGCGCTCTCCATTGCGTTGGAAAGTAGACATCTTGGGGTTTCCAGCAATATATAATAGTCTATACTTTGCCCGAGTTTTGACGACGCAAACTGGCGTTCAAATGCCAACTTCCTGCCCTATTCTGGCATTAAACGCCAGAAATAGGATAAAAGCTGGAGTTAAACGCCCAAACTGGCATAAAAGCTGGTGTTTAACTCCAAGAAAAGTCTCTACACATGAAAGCTTCAATGCTCAGCCCAAGCACACACCAAGTGGGCCCGAAAGTGGATTTCTACATCATTTACTTACTTCTGTAACCCTAGTAACTAGTTTAGTATAAATAGGACTCTTTACTATTGTACTCATATCTTTGGATTAATTTTGGATTATCTTTGGATTATCCTTAGATCATCTTTGGAACATTTTATCATAGACTTGGAGGCTGGCCATTCGGCCATGCCTAGACCTTGTTCTTATGTATTTTCAACGGTGGAGTTTCTACACACCATAGATTAAGGTGTGGAGCTCTGCTGTTCCTCGAGTATTAATGCAAAGTACTATTGTTCTTCTATTCAATTCAAGCTTATTCTTATTCTAAGATGTTCACTCGCACTTCAACTTGATGAATGTGATGATCCGTGACACTCATCACCATTCTCAATTTGTGAACGCGTGCCTGATAACCACTTTCGTTCTACTTGCGAAAGTTAGAGTGTGTATCTCTTGGGTTTCTAATCAACGATTCACATCGTCTCCCCTCTGACAATGGGGCATCTGAATATGAGATTAGATCCTTCGTGGTATAGGCTAGAAACATTTGGCAGCATTCCTGAGATTCAGAAAGTCTAAACCTTGTTTGTGGTATTCCGAGTAGGATCTGGGAAGGGATGACTGTGACAAGCTTCAAACTCATGACTGTTAGGCGTAGTGACAGATGAAAAAGGATAATTGGATTTTATTCCGACACGATCGAGAACCGACAGCTGATTAGGCATGCGGTAGCTGTGCCTGGTATTTTTCATCCGAGACGAGAAATCCGACAGTTGATTAGCCGTACAGAAACCGTAGAGGACCATTTTCACTGAGAGGACGGGAGGTAGCCATTGACAATGGTGATCCCCAACATACAGCTTGCCATGGAAAGGAGTATGAATGATTGAATGAAGACAGTAGGAAAGTAAAGATTCAGAAGGAATAACGCATCTCCAAACGCTTATCTGAAATTCCCACCAATGAATTACATAAGTATCTCTATCTTTATTTTATGTTTATTTATCTTTTAATTATCAAAACTCTATAACCATTTGAATCCACCTGACTGAGATTTACAAGATGACCATAGCTTGCTTCAAGCCGACAATCTCCGTAGGATCGATCTTTAATCATGTAAGGTATTACTTGGACGACCCAGTGCACTTGCTGGTTAGCTGTGCGAAGTTGTGAAGAGACGTGTGAATCATGGTATTGTGCACCAAGTTTTTGGAGCCATGCCCGGTGATAACAATTTCGTGCACCATATATCAATAGTGCGAGAATTGCAACAAAGGGGCAAAAAGTGTGGGTAATGCAAGATAGTATAAGCTCATGTAAATGCAAAAGTACAAGTAGCATAAAATATGAGCATTGACTTAAATAATATTACCCAACAGTTGAAAACAAGTCACTAAGCACCAAAATAATACTAGAAAATATACAATAGTGGAATAAGAACATTTAACACCAATGGTAAAATAACAACCTAGAGAAGAAAATAAGAATATGCACAAAATCAAAATGCAATGGATGAAAGTATGCAAATAAATTAAGTAAAATAGAATGAGATTGAAGAAGGATGAGAAGGTAAAGAGATAAAGAAGTAGAAAGTAAGAAAAGATAAGGAAGAAAGAAGGAATAAAAGAGAATTAAAAAGGGAGAAGAGAGAAATAGGATTGGGAAAAAGAAAAGATATCTGGCGTTGATGTAGTAAAACTGTGCGTCGCATAGGGACCCAGACGTGTGGGTCACGCGTTCGCGTGATTTCTAAAATCTTCAAGTGACGCAGACGCGTCAGTCACGCGGACGCGTGACTTGATTTGCGCTAGTGGCGCGAGAGCAGCCGCGCGCTCGCGCAACTCTCTGTCTCAAACGCCTATTTGCCGAAATTTAGGGTGACGTGTGAGTGTGGGTGACACGCATGCATGAATGGCCTTACTTGCAAATTGACGCAGACACATGACGTACGCGTTCGCGTGATGGGGCTTTGTGCTTCTAGCACCATTCCAGCCCCACTCCATCCTAACACTCTGCCATGCACCCCTTTACGTCGATTTCGCGGGGTCACGTGTGCGCGTGGGTGACGCGCACGCGTGGAGGGATGGATTTGCAAACGACGCGGACGCGTTAGGACGTGTTCGCGTGCATGTGTTGGTCCCAAAGGCGCGCTTCCACCCACGCTCCCGCGTGACTTTCTATTCAAATCCCCTTTTTCGCTAATTCTACTTTGACGCGGACGCGTCAGCGAAGCTGACGCGTCATGTGTGAAATTTTTTTTTTATTATGCAGAATGCAAAATGCAGAATGCAGATGACTATGCAGAAATTATGAATGAACACAAATAAAAATAAAATAAAATAAAACTAAGAACAAAAAGGAAAGAATATACCATGGTGGGTTGTCTCCCACCTAGCACTTTTAGTTAAGGTCCTTAAGTTGGACATTTGGTGAGCTCCTTGTCATGATGGCTTGTGCTTGAACTCGTCTTGAAACTTCCACCAATGCTTGGACTTCCAATAAGCTTTATCAATACCAAGTAAATTTCTCAAGCTTTGATGGAGTTCTTCACAAGTTTTGAGCTCCCAAATTTGATCCTCATATATTCCCGGATCCCAAATATTGTTTCTACACCCGTCTTCAAGTGGATCATGATGATTCCATCTGGGTGGTTCAGCCTTAGAATTCTTATTTAGGCACCTAAACATCCTCCTAGACCCAATTAATTGAGAATTATGCCAATCCTTGCAATCAGGCCTTGAGCTTCCAACCATAACGAACCTAGGATGGTATTGCCAACCACTACCTATCTCCCTTTTACTCTTAATGCCACAAAGAGCTCTAAGTTGACCATCTGTCTCAAGTAAACCATATTCAAGTGGGAAAGTAAAGGTCAAGGATAAGAATTTTACCCACTTGAATGTTGTATTGGATGGTAATGGCTTTTGGAGAGATATTTCTAATGATCTTGCAAGCTCCACTCCCTTGTGCTCTTCTTTGAATTCTTCTACCTCCTTATAAGCTTCTTCAATTTCAACCACTTCCTCTTGGTAGCTTTCTTCCAATTCAATCTCCTCTTCATTGGTTTCCAAGGGCATGGGAGGTTGTGCTTTTTCTTCTTTAATTTCCATGTCAAGTCCAATGGGAGATGATTCAATTGTAGATAAGGATTCATCAATGATTGAGTCCATCTCTTGATCAACCTCTTCAAAGTTTTCAACCAGGCTATGCCTTGGAGGTTGTACACCCTCCTTAACATCACTTTCAAATGTCTTTGAAGGAGGCTCTATAACTTGACTTTCCTATGGAGGTTCAGCATCTCCTAAGTCTTCAATCACTTCTTTCTCTTCAATAATTACTGCTTTGTCCAGTTGTTTTAATATAAAATCGTACTCATCCTTGATGATTTTCTTTCTCCGGCAACGGCGCCATTTTGATGATTGGATTTCTATCGGTAAAGAAATTCACAAATATAATCACGTTGTAAGTATAGTTTCTAAACCAACAGAGAATCCTTTCGTATAAAAGTTTGGTTGTCACAAGTAACAAAACCCAATAAAATTTATAACAGAAGTATTTAAACCTCGGGTCATCTTCTCAAGGAATTGCAAGGAGGTGTGTTTTATTATTGGTTATGAAAAATAGTATTTTTGGGTTTTTGAAAGGTTTGAACAAGAGAAATAAATTGCAAGAATTAATAAATCAATAGCTAAGAAAACTCTTGGCAAGGTATGAAAATTAGAAGTCCTATCCTAGTTATCCTTATCAATTGTGATGAGAATTGCTCGTTGCTCCCACTTAGTCAACCTCTAACTATGAAGGTAAGTCAAGTGGATAAATCAATATGAATCCTCAAGTCCTAGTCAATTCCCAAAGAAAGACTAGAGTTAGTGGAATTAAAGTCAATTAGCGACTTCCAATTATCAATCAACAAAAGAGTTTGATAACTCAAGAGTCTCTTATTACTCAACCAAAGCCAAGAATATAGAAAGCTAAATAAAAATCATATATCTGAAATACCTCAAATTACATTAATAAAAAGAAATCAAATCTAACATGGAAAAGTTCATAAATTAAATTGGGAAAATAAATAAAAGGAACATTGAACCTGGAATTAAAAAGGTGAAATCCTAATCCTAAGATAAATCCTAAATCCTAAATCCTAAGACCTATGAGAGAGGAGAGAGCCTCTCTCTCTCTCTCTCTCTCTCTCTCTCTCTCTCTCTCTCTCTCTCTCTCTCTCTTTCTAAAAACTACATCTAAAACCTAAAATTGTGAATGATGAATGTTGTGTTAATGAATGGATGTATTCTCCCACTTTATAGCCTCTAATCTATATTTTCTGGGTCGAAAATTAGGTCAGAAACAGCCCAAAAATCGCTGGGAACGAATTCTGCCATGCTGATTTTCGTAGATGCGACGTGTGCATGTGATGCACGCGTCCGCCTCGTCTATCCTCAGAGCAACTATAGCAAATTATATATCATTTTGAATCCCCGGACATTAGCTTTCCAACGCAACTAGAACCGTCTCTTTTGGACCTTTATAGCTCAAGTTATGACTGTTTGGGTGCGAAGAGGTCAGGTTGACAGTTTTGGCAATTCCTTCAATTTCTTGTATTCCTTCTACTTTTGCATGCTTTCTCTCCATCCTCTAAGCCATTCCTGCCCTGTAATCCCTGAAATCACTTAACACACATATCAAGGCATTGAATGGTAATAAGAAAGGATTAAACATAGCAAATTTAAAGCCCAAAGAAGCATGTTTTCAATCATAGCACAAAATTCGAAAGGAAAAAGTAAAACCATGCAAATATTATGAATAAGTGGGTAAAGAGTTGATAAAAACCATTTTAAATAAAAAAAAAGTTAGGAACGATTTCTATTTTGACTCCAAACGTTAAGAACGAAAATAGTACTTATCATTATAATTTATTATAAATTAAATTAATGTTACAATGAATCAAATCAAATTTAATGTGTAAATTGCATTATATATACCTCTCAAAAAATTGAGAGCTAGATGGCCGACGAATAAGAATAACATGTTTAACATATATGTTTGCGTAACTACGCAAGCAAGTTGGGGAAAGGACTAGTGATTAAGGGTGCAGAGTCATGTGCTTTGTTTTTTTTATACTATTACATATTGAGAAAACATAAAGGTACCTTTAACAGGATTTTTTTCTATAAATAAAATAAATATTTTATCTATTGATATCTATAATTTTATTTTAAGACACTTATTCATTTCAATACCTTTACACATCTCGAATATTCTGAGTACACATAAAGTATACATAGATCCAGATTCGGTGCATTTAATATGTGTAACATAAATAAATGCATTGATCTCGTGTACACCTTGTTTGATTTCACAATTCTATATTTTACATTCATTCGAATATTATAATTTTTCACTACCATATGAACAATCTATCCATTCCTAAACACCTTGTCTGCAACATATTTCTCGTCAGACTTAGATCCTCATCTTCTTCCACATGATCAGTCAGTTCAGCACAATGAAGAGCATTGGCTGCTAGTGGTGGGTCGTATTGCATCGAACTACAAGAAGTGTTAATTTTACTAACGGCATTACCGACGACCCAAGTGCCGGTAATCAATTTTACCAATAGTTCCTCACCGTCGGTAAATTAAGTCGTGGTAAAAATATTTAATTTTATTTTACCAATAGCTTGGGTATCGGTAAATACTGGCATTTTCAAAAAAAATTAATATTAATCGAAGTTAAGCCATTGATATACATTAGATAATTTTTTTTTTATTTTTCATAAATATTATGTACCGACGATCTAGCCATCGGTAAAAGTAGTTTCCTTTCTGGAGATGGGTTATATGCATATTTATGGTTTGTAGCTACATAATTGAATATCTGTTATACCATTAAATTTAAATACAACCAATTATGCAAATAAAAAAGTTTGTATTCAAACTGAAACTAAATAAATAATAAATTTACAAGATTAATATTCGAATTTTAAATACAACTAAGCAAAATAAAAAGAACAATGTCATGAAAACTGAAAATATGAGTACACATACAAATCATCTAGACTACATGTAATCGTCTGAGATAATCTAGTGGCGTCGGCGGCTGATCATGAAGACCAGATGTTGCTAGTGGATGACGTTTATTCGGAGGAAAAGGTGGCATGGCTGGCACACTATTGGACGAGCCACTCCCCAGCTTCTCCCGCATGTAAGAGTACATGTTTGTGATTGTATTCTTCCAGTGGTCTAGATCAAACTGTTGGTGGTTGACAGTCTCCTAAAGACTCTTGATCTCCCCCTCGTATCTTTGGCGAGCACAACTCCGCTTGTCCCAATCCTACTGGTAGTGTACCTCTAGCTTTGTATATCTCGTCATATGTTGCTGAAGCTCTCACTCCATATCCTATTGCAGCTTTCTGTTGAGCAAGGTAACTTGCTCTCTGATATCTACACTTCTGCTGGCAATAAACTCAACATCCGAGAATTCTAGAGTAGTCGATGTGGAGACATGATCTATACCATAAGCCCTCCCCGCTTTGGCCACCTGTAGATTGCGTTTATAGCTCATCCTCAGATATAGGCAGCAACTCTAAGCCCCCTTAACAATCTGAGTCGCACGCTCCTTCTAGGCCATGGCTAGCTTATTATCGAAGTCAATATAGCCAAAAATATCGAATCCGGTTTAAGACAATTTATAAATGATAACAATTAACGAATATTTATAAGGTTTTAATTATATAGCTTACAATAGGATCCTTTAACTACTTGTCGATCCACTTGAAATGGTCTTGCTTCCTCATGTGTGTCCTCTAAAAGACATTGCTATGACGGGGCTTGTGACCTAATTTAATCGCTTGAAAAAATGATTTGGAAGATGTAGCAAGAGTTATTATGTATAATATTAATCAATGATAAAGTAGTAAACAAATTAATAGTAGGATTAAACAATTAAATTATATGGATCATCTTCTTCTCCATCGTCCTATAGGTAGTGGATCCTCTATTGTAGATGCATCCACCAGTCTCGAATGCTCTCTTGGCTTGCGGTTTAGCTTGGGTAGTCCGATAGTCGATCATCTGATCTCCAATATTACTTTAGTTGGGTAAGGATATCATCCAAGATCTAGTTTGTAGGAGTACCCTTATTGCAAATGTTCGGTAGTATCTCTAGGAGGCGCTTGGCAGCTCTCTCCAGCCAAACATCGTAAATCTTCTGCTATTTTGTAGGGACGGGCTCGAAGTGGTCTTGTAATATTTAAAAATAGTGAATTAAATTGAGACAAATTTCTTAGTACGTTTATTCGGGTCAATTTAGGAGAATTGCAGAATTTTTACTTACTCTAATCTCACCTGAGTCACCTTAGCCATCATTTCTCTTTCTCCTCCTAGGCAAATCTTTTTAAGTGTTAAATAAATTTTTTTCTCATTATTCTTTTCAATTTTTTCTTATAAATAATTTTCATCGAGTATTCATGTAACATCTTATTTTTAAAATAAATATTGGACAAAAAAGAGTATTATAACTTGATTACTAGAATTGATCCAACTCAAATTTGATCGATTCAGATCAGTTCATGTCCAGTCACAAAAAACACACTAACTCGATTCAATCCGAACCGATAAAATTTAAATGATTATATTCTTTTTTTTTTGTCAGATGAATTGGACAACTCTCAATTTTAGGTATTATAACATTAGAAACTCATACACACTATACTTTTAAGGTTCCTATTCACTACTTGGTCTAAGTTAAATTTCGAACTCAAATGTAATTGCTCACGAGATAAATAAATTATCACTATATACACCAAGACTTCGACCACGTTAATTTTATTATCAAATTTACTGGAATCCAACCCAACCCATCTCAATTATATCCTTATGTATTATTGGTTGTTCTTCTCATAAATTCTCCAAAGTCCATCATACTTGTTTTTGTAATTAAGTTCTTGTTAGTTGTTACCCAAATTGAGGAAAGAAGAGAATAATTCAAACTATTATAAATATATTTATTGTGGATGCCCTAATGAGAGGTTGGATCCTTGGCTATAAATAGCCTCTCTCATGTTCTCTAATGTACACAATAATAGAATTACCTATCATTCTCTCTATTCTCTCTCCTCCTTCCCTTAAACCTTAATCCTTATTTTCATAGCATGTTATCAACACGAGTTCTACTCTATAACTAAGTAATTATCTTTTTCTTACTACTCGCTTTATTTTCTCTCCTTTTCTTAAACATTATTGTCATTTTTTTATATATACATTCACCTTTTTTTTAGAGGGAAATATACCACACATAAATAACTATTTTATCATTTTTTTCATAAATGTGTTTTTTCTCCTTTGTTTTAATCCATATATGCATATGCTTTTGTTTTAAATTCATATAAATTCATATATGCACATCATGTTATCATGTACGTAACGCCATCTTTTTTCCTTTTCTCGGTTTTGTACGCCATTTTTTCTTTCTTTCTTTGATAGTTTTTCATTTTTTTCTTTAGTTTGTTATATTATTATTCTTATTTGATTTATTTATATTATTTTTTTATATAATATAATATTTTATTTAATATTAATATCATTCCCTGAAGTGAATGATAATTAATCATATACAAAATTATTCTCTAAAGTGAATAATAATTGATTATAAACATAATCATTCTCCGAAGTGAATGATAAACATAATCATTCCTTTAAGTGAAGATATAGCACCCGTAGTGCGAGTATCATAATTTTATTTACATTTTCAGCAATGAATGTATAACTTTAATAGTTTATTTAAATTATTTTTACTATCATTAAAGGAATAATATATTTTATCAATTTTTTGAAGAAAATTTATTTATTTATTTATTTATTTATCATTTGACTTATCTTCCTTTCTTTTTATATTTATTATTAACATTATTATTCTTAATTATTTACTTGCTTTTATTTATAGAGCTATTAGGTCAAATTTGCAAAAGTTTGAATATGCCACTCTTAATTTAACTGGCAAAAATTATTTAGAATAGGCTCTTGATGCTGAAATTCACATGGTATCCAAAAAGTTTGGAGATATCATAAAAAAGAGGTACAATCATCAAGCGAAAATAAGACTAAGGCGCTAATTTTTTTGCGTCATCATCTCCATGAGGGGTTGAAAGTAGAATACTTGACTATTAAAGATCCACAAGAACTATGGACAAATTTGAAAGAGAGATGTCAATACCAAAAGACTGTATTGTTGCCTAAAGCTCATTATGAGTGGATACACTTAAGGCTGTAAGATTTTAAAACAGTCTGTGAATACAATTCTACACTTTTCAAAATAAGTTCTCAACTGAAATTGTGCGGCCAAAATGTCACAGATAAGGATTGATAAACCACTATTTTATGGTTTATCTTGTGCTCATTTGAGTGGTTTTTATCAAGTCTTTGCTTACTTATTCATATGATTTGCATGATCTTATAATTCCTTCCTAATTCTGTGATATAGTTGAAAATATATTTCCTAAGCCTTTAAACTATTAATTTTAATTATCTTTTATTACCATTCAATGCCGTGATCTGTGTGTTAAGTGTTTCCAGGTTTTATAGGACAGGAATGGCTTAGAGGATGGAAAAGAAACATGCAAAAGTGGAAGGAACATGAAAAATGAAGTTTTGAGAAGCTGGCAGTGACGTGCACGCATGGACGACGCGCATGCGTGCCTGGCGCAGAAGATAAGCAACGCATACGCATGACTGACACGTACGCGTGACAAGGAATTTCGCCAAAACGATGCGCACGCGACCTATGCGTACGCGTGACATGTGCCACGTGCTGTACGTATCAGAAATCGCCCCCAGCGATTTCTGGGTTGCTTTTGACCCAGTTTTCGTCCCAGAAAACACAGATTAGAGGCTGGGAGTGGAGCAGATTCAGGAATTCATTCATACTTTTCATTCACAATTTAGGTTTTAGATGTAGGTTTTAGAGAGAGAGGCTCTCTCCTCTATCTAGGTTTTAGGATTTAGAATTTCTCTAGTTTTAGGTTTATTTCTTCCTAATTCCAGGTTCAATGTTCCTTTAATTTAGTTTCTCTTATACTTTTATTTATTCTATTACTTTAATTTATGAATTCTCATGTTAGATTTGATTTCTCTTATTAGTGCAATTTGAGGTATTTCATGTTTATTGTTTGTTTCTCCATTTATTGTTATTGAATCTCTTGGCTTTGGTTTAGTAATTGGTGACACTTGAGTTATCAAATTCCTTTGTTGATGGATAATAGTTATGTTTGCTAGTTGATTTGAATTTCACTAACTCTAGTCTTTCCATAGGAGTTGACTAGGACCTGGGAAATCAAATTGATTTATCCACTTGACACACCTTCATAGTTAGAGGTTGACCAAGTGGGAGTAATGAACAATTCTCATCACAATTGATAAGGATAAATAGGATAGGACATCTAGTTCTCATACTTTGCCAAGAGCATTTCTAGTTATTAGTTTATTCCTTTTGCCATTTACTATTCTTGCTTCTTATCTTAAACCCCCCAAAATATACCTTTACATAACCAATAACAAGAACGCTTCCCTGCAATTCCTTGAGAGACGACCCGAGGTTTAAATACTTCGGTTATCAATTCCTTGAGAGATGACCCGAGGTTTAAATACTTTGTCACAGTCATCCTGTCCCAGATCATACTCGGAATACCACAGACAATGTTTAGACTTCCTAGATCTCAGGAATGCTGCCAATTGGTTCTAGCCTCTACCACGAAGGTTGCGATCTCAAGAGTTTGAATGCTCTGTTGTCAGGAGATGCAAGTCAAACTCATTGATTAGAAACCCAAGAGATACGCACTCAAGCTGTCACCCAATGACTACATTGAGCTCAAATAGAACAGAAGTGGTTGTCAAGCACGCGTTCATAAATTTGGGAATGATGATGAGTGTCACGGATCATCACATTCTTCATATTGAAGTACAAGTGAGTATCTTAGAACAGAAGCAAGCGTGATTGAATAGAAAACAATAGTAATTGCATTAATCCATTGAAACACAGCAGAGCTCCTCACCCCCACCTATGGGATTTAGAGACTCATGTCGTAGAAGATACTATATGAGATGTAAAATGTCATAAGTTCCTAAATGAATCTCTAAAAGTATTTTTTATACTAAACTAGTAACCTAGGTTTACAGAAAATGAGTAACTAAGTGCAGATAGTGCAGAAATCCACTTCTGTGGGCCACTTGGTGAGTGTTTGGGCTGAGCTTTGAAGCTTTCATGTGCATAGGCCATTCTTGGAGTTAAACACCAGCTTGGGTTCCAGTTTGGGCGTTTAACTCCAACTCTGATACCAGTTCCGCCATTTTACACCAGAAAAAGGTTTCTCGCTGGCGTTTAAACGCCATTTTGAGCCATTAAATCTTGGACAAAGTATGAACTATTATACATTGCTGGAAAGCCCAAGATGTTCACTTTTTAGTCCAATTGAGAGTGCGCCAATTGGACTTCTGTAGCTCCAAAAAAATGTGTTTGAGTGCAGGGAGGTCAGAATCCAACAATATCTGTAGTCCTTTCTCAGCCTCTGAATCAGATTTTTGCTCAGGTCCCTCAACTTCAGCTAGAAAATACCTGAAATTACAGAAAAACACTCAAACTCATAGTAAAGTCCAGAAATATGATTTTTGCATAAAAATTAATAAAAATATAATAAAAAGTGAATAAAACATGCTAAAAACTATATGAGAACACTACCAAAAAGCGTATAAAATATCCGCTCATTATTGACCAAGTGGGAGCAATGAATAATTCTCATCACAATTGATAAGGATAACTAGGATAGGACATCCAGTTCTCATACCTTGCTAAGAGCATTTCTAGTTATTAGTTTATTCCTTTTGCCATTTACTATTCTTACTTCTTATCTTAAAAACCCCAAAATATACCTTTACATAACCAATAACAAGAACACTTTCCTGCAATTCCTTGAGAGATGACTCAAGGTTTAAATACATCGGTTATCAATTTTATCAGGGGTTTGTTACTTGTGACAACTAAAACTTTTGCACAAAAGGATTCTTTGTTGGTTTAGAAGCTATACTTTCAACGAGAATTTATTTGTGAAATTCTAAACCATGCAAAAAATCCGTTCGTCAAAATGGCGCTGTTGCCGGGGACTTGCAAACGTGTGCCTTATTATTGGTTATTATAAATATTTGCTTTTACTTGCTTGTTAGTTTTTGTTAGCTTTAGGACTTAGTTGCTTATTTTTATTAGTTTTTTTTTTGTTTTTATTTTCTCTTACCACTATGAACTCTCAGCCCTTTGGCTATGAGTCTGGTTACAATTGTGTTGCAGGAAGAGGAAATTACAATGAGAACATGCATCAAGGTTTGGGACCCCGGAATTCATTCTAACAATCAACACTCCTAGAGCCTTGTCACTTGTTTTAACTTGCTTGAAGACTTTATGCAACTAGTGTGGAATCCTGAAGGCTATTGGAATTATAAACACTGGTGGGGATTCCTGGAAGAGTTCAAGCATAAGCCGCCCTGACAAGAAGTTCACTAAATGTCCAACTTAAGGACTTTAACTAAAAGTGCTAGGTGGAAGACAACCCACCATGGTATGATCTTTCATTTTTATCCTTAGTTTATTTTATTCTATTTTTATTCGTATCCAGTCATAATGTCTGCATCAACATCAGCATAAGCATCTGCATTCTGCATCCTTCAGATTAAATAAATAAATAAATAAATAAATAAATAAATAAATAAATAAATAAGGGGGAGCCACACCACGCGTGCGCATAGGCCACGCGTGGCGTCGATCTCAAATCGGCGCTTCCATCCAACGACCAGAAAGTTGTGATAGAATCGTGCGGCTGGTGTGCAAAACGCACAATCCGATCCACGCGAATGCATCATTGACGCGTACGAGTAAGTTTCAATTCTAGCACACCACGCGTGCGCGTGTACGACGCGCACGCATCGCATGAAATACTTAGCCCCCTTCATTCTGAACAGAGGGTTGCGCCAAGACGACGCTAGAATCATGCATTTAGCACGATTTTGGTCGACGCGTACGCGTGGATTTGATTTCATTAACCCCCCATACGCGAGAACCCTAACCCACTCTCGAGCTTCTTCTCCCTCATCGTTCAAATTCTTCTCTCTTCTCCCTCCATTGCAACAACCACCACCCACCACCATCAACCTCGCACCGCAACCTCCGCCAGCGACCCCGAACCACCGCCGACGCCACTGACTGCCACTCCTCTCTCTTTGTTTTCTTTTCCTTCCTCTCTATCCTCTCTGCCCACCTCCACCTTCATCACACACCACCGCCGACAGCGTTGCGGCGTCGTGCCGCCACCACCTCCGGCCCGGCAGTACCTCGCACCACCCCTCTTCCTCCTTCCACTTTCAGTTTTGTTTCTGCTTGTCCCAGGTTTCCTTGCGTCCATCTCTGCATTTCAATTTTTCCTCTGTTCAGTTAAGTTAGTATGCTTCTTTAAATTTTATTCAAATTAAGATAGACATAGATGCATATTCGTAGTTGATTTTAGGTGGTTAGGTAGCTAGGATGTGGTTAGTGGATATAGGTTTGATAATTTCTCCGTACTTGCTGTCTGGAAATGGTTAATCCTTCTCTGTCTGTGATAATCATGACTTACCCTGTGCTAAATTAAACTGCTTGATGCTATTAATTAGGTTTCAATTGTTATTAATGCTGTGCTCATATCTCATTTGATTCACTTTTGTGCTAAACTGGTATACTGATGTTACCAAATATCATCTGAAACTGCTGAGTTCTTATCTGAGTCGGTTTAGTTCCTTGATATTGGATTCTTGATGTATGCTTTTGATGGATTTCGGTTCTGAGCTGCGATTGCTGTTGAATTCTTGTTGCGATTTGATCTTCATTATTAATGCAGTGGAGCTTAATTCTTTGAACCCATATTCGTTATTCATAATTGATTGCTTATCTTCTCTTTGAGAAATTTTTGCTGAATTAGTGCCATGGTTCCATCCATTATTCATTGATCAACGATAGCATGCTGCATGTGCTTAACTGGTTATGGAATCATTGCTTATTGCTATCTTATTGGCTCATTTAATTATTCCATGTGAATTTATATGTGGTTTTGGTGTTTTTAATTGTTCCTGAATTCATAGGCATCCCATATTGATTGCTTAAGTTTGAGAGATAACAAGCTGTTTTGTTTCACTTCATGATGCCTGAGTCATATGAATTGTCTTCTCTCTATGATAATTGACAAATGTTGCACTTCATATGAACTTGACCTGACTTGTTGATCGGCTGCCATTTATTTATTCTGGGAACGTTTCTTTTACTGCCGGAATGCTGCCCAATTTGTCTGAAAACTGCTTTACTTAACTTCCACTCATGAATTGACTTTAGTACTCTTGAAATTGTATTTTATTTGGTTTACACCAAAGCCAATTCATGAGATGCTGAGCTAGCATTCCTATTCCTTTTGGTTCCCTTTCTACATTCCTCTTTTGCCTATCCACTGCCTGTTATGCTTGCCCATTAATTGCCTAGTTGTTTCCCCGCTTTTTTTGATAATCTGTATTCTGGATTTCTATTTTTTAGGATGTCTGACCCGAAAGAAAAAGAAAGGCTAAGGCCAATTCCGGTAAGCGAAAAAGAGGACAGTCATCTGTCACTCTCTCAGATATTCTAGGGAATGAATTCTGGCGTGAGAAGAACTTCACTCCACAGGAAAAAGAAGATCAACTAGTGACTGCAAATGACCCAGTCAAGTTTGCCAATCGTTACTGTGAACTAAAGTTTCCGGTCTTTCGAGACACTTGGCACCTCTACTTGGAACAGATGCTCAAAATACCAACCGAATTAAAGAAATATACTGAAGAACAGATCAAGCAGAGAGGTTGCATTTTTTTGGACAGAGTTTTGATAGAGGTTAACGCATCATGGGTTTGTGAGTTCTATTCCAACTATTTTAAGATGATCCTTGATGCAGTGCAGCTTATGGGAAAGTAGATTTTCATCACTGAGGAGGCGATAGAGGATATCCTCCAATTCCAGCCTAAAATGACTGAAAAAGATGGTTATCAACAGGCCGAGGAGTCTATAAGATTCATGAATTTTGATTGGGATGCTGTTCGGCGTACCATAGCCATTGATTCTAATGCTCCATGGGCTATGGGAAAGTCCACGACCACTCCTAGGGGTATAAAGATTATTTACCTCAATGATGAAGCTAGGCTATGGCAGCAAATACTAAGTAATTATGTTATGCCTAGTACTCACGAGTCTGAGGTGCCAACTGCTATGATCATCCTTATCTGGTGCGTCATGGAAGGAAAGGAACTATACCTTCCACGGTTCATCAGAAAGTACATGGCTAGAGTTCATGTTCGAGACACCCTATCATTTCCTTATTTGATTACCCAAATGGCTCGCCGAGCTGAGGTGCCTTGGGAGCCAGAGGATGAGAGGCCACTGATTACCAACTGCAAGAAGATTATTCTGCACGGCAAGCAGTTCGGACCTCTAGGCAACAGACCACCTTCTTTCACTGCCTCTACTAATGCGACCACATCCTCAGCTGCGCCTTCAGCACCTGCAGCCCCACCTGCTTCCACATCACCATCATCCGCTTCTCAGCCTATCTATCACCTTGTGCACTGCCATTTTGAGCGCCTTGATCAGATGGAGCGCCGCAACCAGCGGTGTTATGATTTGTGACACTATGAGCATTTGAAGCTGATGATAAGGACAGGGCATACTGACATCCCCTCCGAGCCTAACACACCATCAGAGCACTCTGAGGAGGAGGAGGAAGAGTAGAAGGAGGATGCCTAGAGGGAGGACCAGCAGCAGGCACATCATGAGGAGCCTCAGCTTGAGCAGCCTGCAGAGCCTCAGGCCCCTACACAGCCAGAGCTCACCGAGCCAGCAGCACACCCTGCAAAAGGCGATGATCCTTCACACCTAGCTTGACTTTAGCATCGAGGACGATCCTGTGATATAAGTGTGGGGAGGTCGCCATCTCTGACGGATTCTATTTTTGGTGAACTATTTTAGACTTTTTATCCTATTTTGCTTTTTTTTGTATTTTGATTTCTTTTACTTTATTTTCCTTTTAGTACTTGCACATTTTTATTTTATTGTACTTTTGTTTATTTTTACCTTGTTGCATTTTGTACTTTGGGCTGCATATATCTTAGATATTTAGCTTAGATTGCACTCTTAGCCTATTAGTTGTGATATGGAAAAGCATGGATTATTTAGTTAGTCTACCCTTTTTAGCATATGAGAAATTGGTTTAATTGAAAATAGGAGGTAAACTAGAAATTTTCAGTTTTTCATAATCATAACAATCCATTTAGTATATAAGTATAATTGGAATACAGTTTTTGAGCCAAAGAACACACAAAGTTTTTCAGCTTAATTAAATGGTTACATTATTTAACCATAATATTTTATTCTGGTGTGTTTCTTCACTATGATTGCAAACTTTACTTTGTTCCATTCTATATGTCCACTGTTTAGTGTATTTGTATGCTTGCATATGATTGAGACCATTATTTATTATTAACTCACTTATCCCAAATAGCCTACCCTCTCAATCAACCTTGTTTGCCACTTTGAGTCTTTTAATCCCCTTTGTTCTGTATTTTACCACATCACTAGCCTTAAGCAAAAAAACAAATTAATGACCCCAAATTGAATCTTTGGTTAGCTTAAGATAGAGATTGTGTATCAATTAAAGATGGGAAACCGTGGAAACTTGGGTTGATAAGAAAGTGTTGAATTGACAAGATATCTAGAATTTGGGTACCTACTCATGGGAGACCAAAATAATTAAAATACCATGTGCATTGATGTGTTATGTTTATTTAAAAAAAATTCTACAATATAAACTATTTATAGTAATAAATAAGGGGACAAAATTACCCCAATATTAATGAAAAATCAATGCATATGTGATAGAATAATTTGGTACATGAGTCTATAATATAAAAGTGGAAATTATGGGTAGCTAAACATGTTTTTAAAAGAACATAGAATATGTGTATGTTAGGTGAAAACTTAGGCTAGAAAAGGATTCAGTTTATAGCTCACTTGGCCATACATATATCCTCACCCTTGCCTTAACCCCATTATGACCTTGAAAAGATCTCATGATGTTTGCATTTGTACATTAAATATTTGTTGATTAGTTAGATGAAGAACAAAGTCTTAGAAAGCATGATTAGAGAAGAGTAGAGTGTTTAACCCCAAACACTGAGTGATTAGAGTGCATACACGAATCCGGTGAGGGTTCAATGGCTCATTTCCATAAGTCTATGTTTGATCATTGCTTGTCTTGCAAGTTTGTGAACTCTTTAGTTTAACTCAACTCAATTGTGAATGTGTTTTAATATCAATTGTCTTGAGCTTAGCATGAGAACATGCAAATATTTAAGTGTGGGGAGATTGATAAACCACTATTTTATGGTTTATCTTGTGCTCATTTGAGTGGTTTTTATCAAGTCTTTGCTCACTTATTCATATAATTTGCATGATCTTATAATTCCTTCCTAATTCTGTGATATAGTTGAAAACATGTTTCCTAAGCCTTTAAACTGTTAATTTTAATAATCTTTTATAACCATTCGATGCCGTGATCTGTGTGTTAAGTGTTTCCAGGTTTTATAGGGCAGGAATGACTTAGAGGATGAAAAAAAACATGCAAAAGTGGAAGGAACATGAAAAATGAAGTTTTGAGAAGCTGGCAGCGATGCGCACGCATGCATGCCTGGCGCAGAAGATAAGTGACACGTACGCGTGACTGACGCGTACGCATGACAAGAAATTCGCCAAACAACGCGCACGCGTGACATGCGCCACGTGCTGTACGTATCAGAAATCGCCCCAGCGATTTCTGGACTGCTTTTGACCCAGTTTTTGGTCCAGAAAATACAAATTAGAGGCTGGGAGTGGAGCAGATTCAGGAATTCATTCATACTTTTCATTCACAATTTAGGTTTTGGATGTAGGTTTTAGAGAGAGAGGCTCTCTCCTCTCTCTAGGTTTTAGGTTTTAGGATTTCTCTTAGTTTTAGGTTTATTTCTTCCTAATTCCAGGTTCGATGTTCCTTTAATTTAGTTTCTCTTCTACTTTTATTTATTCTGTTACTTTAATTTATGAATTCTCATGTTAGATTTGATTTCTCTTATTAATGCAATTTGAGGTATTTCATGTTTATTGTTTGTTTCTCCATTTTTTTGTTATTGCATCTCTTGGCTTTGGTTGAGTAATTTGAGTTATCAAACTCCTTTGTTGATGGATAATTGTTATGTTTGCTAGTTGATTTGAATTCCACTAATTCTAGTCTTTCCATAGGAGTTGACTAGGACCTGGAAAATCAAATTGATTTATCCACTTGACACACCTTCTAGGTTAGAGGTTGATTGGTGCACGGAATTGTGATTCACACTTTTCACAACTCCGGTACAACTAACCAGTAAGTGCACTGGGTCGTCCAAGTAATACCTTACGTGAGTAAGGGTCGATCCCACGGAGATTGCTGGCTTGAAGCAAGCTTTGGTTATTCTGTAACTCTTAGTTAGGATATTAGTGATAAAATTGATTTTGTTTGTAAAAAGTTAAAGAGCATGAAATTAATGATACTTGTTGTTCAGTAATGGAGAACAGGTTGAGGTTCAGAGATGCTCTGTCTTCTGAATTTCTGCTTTCCTACTGTCTTCTTCTCCAAACACGCATGGCTCCTTCTATGGCAAGCTATATGTTGGTGGATCACCGTTGTCAATGGCTACCATCCGTCCTCTCAGTAAAAATAGTCCAGGTATGATTTCTGTACTAATCAACTGTCGGATCTCTCGTCTCGGATGAAAACTACCAGGTACAGCTACCGCACGGCTAATCATCTGTCAGTTCTCACTTGTGTCGGAATAGGATCTTTCTATCCTTTTACACACTGTCACTGCGTCCAACATTCGCGAGTTTAAAGCTCGTCACAGTCATCCCTTCCCAGATCCTACTCGGAATACCACAGACAAGGTTTAGACTTTCCAGATCTCAGGAATGCTGCCAATTGTTTCTAGCCTATACCACGAAGGTTCTAACCTCACGAGTTTGAATGCTCTGTTTTCAGGAGATGCAAGTCAAACTTGTGGATTAGAAACCCAAGAGATACACACTCAAGCTGTCGCCCAATGACTACATTGAGCTCAGATAGAATGGAAGTGGTTGTCAAGCACACGTTCAAAAATTTAGGAATGATGATGAGTGTCACGGATCATCACATTCTTCGTATTGAAGTACGAGTGAGTATCTTAGAACAGAAGCAAGCGTGATTGAATAGAAAACAATAGTAATTGCATTAATCCATTGAAACACAACAGAGCTCCTCACCCCCACCTATGGGGTTTAGAGACTCATGCCGTAGAAGATACAATATGAGATGTAAAATGTCATAAGTTCCTAAATGAATCTCTAAAAGTAGTTTTTATACTAAACTAGTAACCTAGGTTTACAGAAAATGAGTAACTAAGTGCAGATAGTACAGAAATATACTTTTGGGGCCCACTTGGTGAGTATTTGGGCTGAGCTTTGAAGATTTCATGTGCATAGGCCATTCTTGGAGTTAAACTCCAGCTTGGGTGCCAGTTTGGGCGTTTAACTCCAGCTCTGGTGCCAGTTCTGGCGTTTTACGCAAGAAAAGGGTCTTTGACTGGCGTTTAAACGCTAGTTTCGGCCATTAAATCTCAAGAAAAGTATAGACTATTATACATTGATGGAAAGCCCAAGATGTTAGCTTTTTAGCCCAATTGAGAGCGCCCCAATTGAACTTCTGTAGCTCCAGAAAAATGCATTTGAGTGTAGGGAGGTCAGAATCCAACAGTATCTGCAGTCCTTTCTCAGCCTCTGAATCAAATTTTTGCTTAGGTCCCTCAACTTCAGCCAGAAAATACCTGAAATTACAAAAAATACACAAACTCATAGTAAAGTCCAGAAATGTGATTTTTGCATAAAAATTAATAAAAATATAATAAAAAGTGAATAAAACATGATAAAAACTATATGAGAACACTGCCAAAAAGCGTATAAAATATCTGCTCATCACAATACCAAACTTAAACCATTGCTTGTCTCCAAGCAACTAGACAAATAAAATAGGATAAAAAGAAGATTATGGTGCAACAAAATCTCAGTGTTTTTAATGAAGCTCAAATTCAAATTAGATGAGCCGGGCTTATAGCTTTTTGCTTTTGAATAGTTTTGGCATCTCACTTTATTCTCTGAAACTCAGAATGATAGGCTTCTTACAGAACTCAGCATGCAGATGAGGTTATTGATTTTCCTAGTTTAACTTTGATTAATTCTTGAACAAAGCTTCTTTGAGTCTTAGCTGTGACCCTAAGCATTTTGTTTTCCAGTATTACCACTAGATACATAAATGCCACGAACACATAACTGGGTGAGCCTTTTCAGATTGTGACTCAGCTTTGCTAGAGTCCCCAGTTAGAGGTGCCTAGAGTTCTTAAGCACACTCTTTTGCTTTGGATCACGACTTTAACCACTCAGTCCAAGCTTTTCACTTGGACCTTCATGACACAAGCAAATGGTTAGGGACAGCTTGATTTAGCTACTTAGGCCAGGATTTTATTCCCTTGGGCCCTCCTATCCATTGATACTCAAAGCCTTGGATCCATTTCACTTGCCTTTTTGTTTAAAGGGTTACTGGCTTTTTGTTTTTTTTGAATACTGCTTTTTCTTGCTTCAAGAATCAATTTTATGATATTTCAGATTATCAATAACATCTTTCTGTTTATCTCATTCTTTCAAGAGCCAAACATTACTTGAATTTCAGTATATAAAGAAAATATGCAATGTTTATGAATTCATTCAGAGAGCTAAAGTAATGCCACCACATATAAATAATTTGGATTTTTCTTATTATATACTCGAAATGTTTGCACCCTTGCTCTTCTAAAAAAATCTACTATTTTATTCATGTTTAATGATGATAAGAAGAGTAAATTATAGCCAAATGAAAAAAATAAAAATAAAGTACTACTCATGCAATTCAAAATAAAAATGGAAATTTAAATGCTACTAATACTTATGGAATAATAATAATAAAAATAAACGACTCTAATACTAATGCTCATGTAACTCTCAATATAGGTCTCTAATAACAAAAGTTATCACAGAGTTAGGACTCAACAACCTTTATTTTGAGAGAGAGGCGCTCCTTCAATCTGTGGGATGGCTGGCTCTTCAAGGGACAGCTTCTGGCGCTTTAGCTTATGTATCTCACGCCCTTGTGATGAGCGGATAATTTATACGCTTTTTGGCATTGTTTTTAGTATGTTTTTAGTATGATCTAGTTAGTTTTTAGTATATTTTTATTAGTTTTTAGTTAAAATTCACTTTTCTGGACTTTACTATGAGTTTGTGTGTTTTTCTGTGATTTCAGGTATTTTCTGGCTGAAATTGAGGGTCTTGAGCAAAAATCTGATTCAGAGACTGAAAAGGACTGCAGATGCTGTTGGATTCTGACCTCCCTGCACTCGAAGTGGCTTTTCTGGAGCTACAGAAGCCCAATTGGCGCGCTCTCAACGGCATTGAAAAGTAGACATCCTGGGCTTTCCAGCAATATATGATAGTCCATACTTTGCCCAAGATTTGATGGCCCAAACCGGCGTGGCAAATCAGCCTCAGAAATTCCAGCGTTTAACGCTGGAACTGGCATAAAAATGGGAGTTAAACGCCCAAAATGGCACCAAAGCTGGCGTTTAACTCCAAGA
>NC_029781.3:76687329-76689081 GCF_000817695.3 Arachis duranensis | reverse complement strand
CGGGGATTGTTCGAGTTTGGACAACTGACGGCTTATCTTGTTGCTTAGATTAGGACTGTTTTATTTTTGTTGGTTTAGAGTCTTTTATTTGAGTTTAGTTTTATATTTTAAGTTTGGTGTCTTTTGTTCTTTTATTCACTTAAAAATTTTTCAAAAATTTGTTCTTGGTGTTTATCTTGATCTTCAAAGTGCTCTTGGTGTTCATCTTGACATTCAAAGTTTTCTTGTTTGTTCTCTTTGTTTTGATCTAAAATTTCTAAGTTTAGTGTCGTTCTGTTGTTTTTCTCTTTCCTCATTAAAATCTAAAAATAAAAAATTATCCTTTCCTTGTTTTACTCATAATTTTCGAAATTTTGCATTAAATTAGTCAAAGATTTTCAAAATCATATCTTTTCAATCATTTTTATTTGCAATCATATCTTCTCAATCATATCTTTTTCAAAATAATTCTCAATCATATATTTTTAATTGCTAATTCCAAAATCTTTTTAATTAACGAATTGATTTAGTTTTCAATTTTGTTTTGATCTTATTTTCTGTTAATTTTCGAAATTTTATTTTATTCTCTATTTATTTTATTTTATATTTTTTCGGTCACTTTAAAAAAAATAAAAAAATAAAAAAATAAATAATCTACTTGCAATCCATATCATTTTCCTTTCTCCATCATGGACCTAAGTGGAATTGAGCAGTCCAGAAGGACTCTGGGGTCATATGCTAACCCCATTACAGCTGCATATGGGAGTAGCATCTGTATACCTCCCATTAAAGCAAGCAGCTTTAAGCTAAATCCTCAACTCATTATCATAGTGCAGCAAAATTGCCAGTATTCCGGTCTTCCTCAGGAAGAGCCTACTGAGTTTCTGGCATAGTTCTTACGAATTGCTGACACAGTACATGATAAAGAGGTGGATCAGAATGTCTACAGACTATTACTGTTTCCATTTGCTGTAAAAGATCAAGCTAAAAGGTGGTTGAATAACCAACCTACAGCAAGCATAAAGACATGGAAACAGTTATCAGACAAATTCCTGAATCACTTTTACCCTCCAAAGAGGATGACACAGCTAAGGCTGGACATCCAAGGCTTTAAACAAGAGGATAATGAATCCCTTTATAATGCCTAGGAGAGGTATAGAGGTATTCTAAGAAAGTGCCCCTTTGAAATGTTTTCAGAGTGGGTACAGTTAGACATCTTCTACTATGGGCTTACAGAAAAAGCTCAGATGTCTTTAGACCACTCAGCTGGTGGATCTATACACATGAGGAAGACAATTGAAGAGGCTCAAGAGCTTATAGACACTGTTGCTAGAAACCAATATTTGTACTCTAGCAATGAGTTCTCTCCAAAGGAGGACGTCATGGCACTAGCCACTGATCCTAATCCTCAAGAACAGATGATTGAGCTTAATCAACAATTGCTCCTGATGACAAAACAGTTAGTAGAATTTAAAGAGATGCTCCATGAAACTAAAGTTGCTAACAAGAACATGGAACTGCAGTTGAATCAAGCTAAACAGCAAATATCTAAACAAATAACAGAGGAATGCCAAGCAGTTCAACTAAGGAGTGGGAAAACACTGAATAACACTGCTCAAAAGAGCAGAAAGCCAAATAAGGAACAATTGACAGAGGATAACCAAACCACTGTTCAAAATCCCTTTGAGGACAGTAAGAGCCCAGAGAGGAACACTTTTGGCATTCAAACGCCAGAAAGGGGGGGAAAGCTGGCGTTAAACGCCCATTCCCTGC
>NC_029781.3:76668870-76669908 GCF_000817695.3 Arachis duranensis | reverse complement strand
AAGCTAAACTAGCTTACCCAAGCTTGATCTCCTTGCTCTGTAAAGAGGCTGGGGTAAAGATGGGAGTAGATGAATTCATACTCATTGAACATCCAATCACCAAGAAGTCAATGGAAGGACAAATGCAAGACAACTCTATCAAAAGGAGGGTGCAGGAGTTCCTCCATGAACTTCCTGAAATTGACTACTGGACCCGCCTAGAAGCATCTGTTGCCAAGCTGCAAGAAGCTATGGAACAACTTAAGGAAGAACAGCAGAATCTGGAGCAACTTAAGGAAGAACAGCAGAATCAGAACTGCATGCTCTGCAAATTGCTGAAGGAACAAGAGAAGCAGGGGTGTGAACTCCAAGAGTTGAAACGCCAAAAGCTCTCCTCTCAAGCTGAGGGAGCATCCACTTCTTAAAATCAAGGTTGTTGAGTCCTAACTCTGTGAAAACCTCTATCATTAGGAGCCTAGTTTAAATTTTTGTTTTCTAATTTTATTTTTTAGTCTCATCTTATATCTATTTTTGAGTCTTGTTCTCAATTCATAATTAATAAAATTTAAAATTCATCTCTTAAAGCTATGAATGTCCTATGAATCCATCACCTCTCTTAAATGAAAAATGCTTTAATCACAAAAGAACAAGAAGTACAGGATTTCAAAATTTATCCTTGAAAATAGTTGAATTAGTTTGATGTGGTGACAATAATTTTTGTTTTCCGAATGAATGCTTGAACAGTGCATATGTCTCTTGAATTTGTTGTTTTGAGAATGTTAAAAAATTGTTGGCTCTTGAAAGAATGATGGAAAAGGAGAACTGTTATTGAGGATCTGAAAAATTATCAAATTGATTCTTGAAGCAAGAAAAAGCAGTGAAAAAAAATTCGAAAAAAAAGAAGAAAGAAAAAAAAAGAAAGAAATAAAGTTGTGATCCAAGGCAAAAAGAGTGTGCTTAAGAACCCTGGACACCTCTAATTGGGGACTCTAGCAAAGCTGGGTCACAATATGAAAAGGTTCACCCAATTATGTGTCTGTGGCATGTATGTATCCGGTG
>NC_029781.3:76667922-76668546 GCF_000817695.3 Arachis duranensis | reverse complement strand
CCCTGCACTCGAAGTGGATTTTCTGGAGCTACAGAAGCCCAATTGGCACGCTCTCAACGGCATTGGAAAGTAGACATCCTGTGCTTTCTAGCAATATATGATAGTCCATACTTTGCCCAAGATTTGATGGCCCAAACCGGCGTGGCAAATCAGCCTCAGAAATTCCAGCGTTTAACGCTGGAACTGGAATAAAACTTGGAGTTAAACGCCCAAACTGGCATAAAAGCTGGCGTTTAACTCCAGAAAAGGTCTCTACACGAAAATGCTTCATTGCTCAGCCCAAGCACACACCAAGTGGACCCAGAAGTGGATTTTTACGTCATTTACTCATTTCTGTATACCCTAGGTTACTAGTTTACTATTAATAGGATCTTTGACATTGTATCTGTACCTCATGACACTTTACACGTTTCTTTGTGTACCTTCCACAGCATGAGTCTCTAAACCCCATGGTTGGGGGTGAGGAGCTCTGCTGTGTCTTGATGGATTAATGCAATTACTACTGTTTTTCATTCAATCATGCTTGCTTCCATTCTAAGATACACTTGTTCTTAAATCGGATGAATGTGGTGATCCGTGACAATCATCATCATTCTCAACTATGAACGCGTGCCTGACAACCAC
>NC_029781.3:76661631-76667759 GCF_000817695.3 Arachis duranensis | reverse complement strand
AGGATTCAATGATTGAATGACTGTGACGAGCTTCAAACTCCTGAAGGCGGGGCGTTAGTGACAGACGCAAAAGAATCACTGGATTCTACTCCGGCCTGATCGAGAACCGACAGATGATTAGCCATGCTGTGACAGAGCATAGGAACATTTTTACTGAGAGGATGGGAGGTAGGACAACGGTGAAACCCTACATACAGCTTGCCATGGAAGGAGTCTTGCGTGCTTGAAGAAGAAGACAGTAGGAAAGCAGAGATTCAGAAGATGGAGCATCTCCAAAACCCCAACAGTATTACTTGGACGACCCAGTGCACTTGCTGGTTAGTTGTGCGGGATTGCAAAAGTGTGATTGCAATTTCGTGCACCACCTTGCTTCTCTTGTTCTTTGAGTAGTTTGCAGAGCATGCTGTTTTGATTCTGCTGCTCTTCTTTGAGTTGATCCATAGCTTCTTGCAGCTTGGTGACAGATGCTTCTAAGCGGGCCTAATAGTCAAATTGAGGGATTTCTGGGAGGAGCTCATGCACCCTCCTCTTGATGTATTCCCGCATCTTTACATAACAGACTAATCAAGCTTAGGTAAGCCAATTTGGCCTCAGTGGATTCCTTTTTTGCAAATATGTAAACTTCACAAGGAATCAGCTGATGAACCTCCATTTCTTTTTCCAGCATAATACAGTGAATCATCACTGCTCTTTTGATAGTAACTTTAGAGCGGTTACTGGTGGGAAGTATAGAACACCCAATGAAATCCAGCCAGCCCCTAGCAACTGGTTTGAGATCTCCTCTCTTTAGTTGGTTTGGAACACCTTTTGAATTGGTTATCCACTTGGTTCCAGGGAGACATATGTCCTCTAGAACTTGATCCGGATTTTTATCTTTAGCCATTCTCCTATTAAAGGATTCTGGATCATTTTATAGTTGAGGAAGTTTAAGGACTTCTCTCACTTTGTCAAGGTGGAAGTAAATAACCTTCCCTCTGACCATAGTCCGAAAAGAGTATAAAGCAGTTCCCTCTATTCTATGCTTATCCGTCATCCACAGATTTCATAGAATTCCTGGATCATGTTTCTTCCAACATGTATCTCAAGATTAGCCAGGATTTCCCAGCCCCTGTTTTGGATCTGCTCTTGGATCTCCGGGCATTCGTCTTCTTTCAGATTGAACTTAACTTCTGGGATCACTGATCTTTTGCACACAATTTTGAAGTAATGATTTGCATATTCTTTGGTGCAGAACCTCTTATGTATCCAAGGTAGTTTTGGATTGTTTTCTTTCTTGCCTCTTGAAGTGGGTTGTTTTCCTATGGGGGCCATGAATTCAGTCTGTTTTAGCTCACTGATCATGGAAAATCACACCAAACTTAGAGGTTTGCTTGTCCTCAAGCAAAAGAAAAGAAAGAAGAGGAATAGAGGGAGAGAAGGATTCAAATAATGGGTCAAGGATGTTGGCCGAATGTAAATTTAAAGGGGAGGAGGGGTGGGTTTCGAATTTTTAGAAAAAGATAAGATAGAAAGATATGATTGATAAAAGATAAACATGATATGAAAAAGATAATATTTTTAAATTTTAAAGAGATGAAAAAGATAAGAGGAAGTTAACTCTGAATTTTTGTTAATGCATCTAAGAAATAAAAGATAATATGGATGAATGAAAAAGATTTGGAAAGAAATTGGAAAGAAAAAATGAGTTTTAAAAACATTTGAAAAATAATTGAAAAAGAATTTATAAGATTATTAATTTTTTGAAATGGAAATTGAATGATGAATATTTGTAACATTTTTATGCAGAAAATTATGAATTAAAACATGAAAATTCGAAAAAAAAGTTGAATTGGAAATGAAATTACCTCCCCCTTGCTATTCTGGCGTTTAACGCCCATCTGGTGGCCATTTTGGGCGTTTAACACCCAGCCAAGTACCCTGGCTGGCGTTAAACGCCAAAAATCCTTTGCCACTGGGCATTTTTCTGAACGCCCAGGATGCTGCTGTTTCTGGCGTTAAACGCCCAAAATGCTGCCCATTCTGGAATTTAACACCCAGAATGATACCTTTATTGGCGTTAAACGCCCAGAATGATAGCCATTCTGGCGTTTAACGCCCAAAATGCCTCTTTACTAGCGTTTTAACGCCAGTGAGCTTTGTTTCTCTGTGATTCCTCCACTTTATGTTCTGAACCTTCATTTCTCTTAATTATTTACTGAAATGTATTAATAAACATGAATAACAAAATTAAATAAACTCATATAATTGTTATAAACATCTAATTTTTGCTAATGGCTGGGTTGCCTCCCAGCAAGCGCTTCTTTACTGTCTTTAGCTGGACTTTACTAAGCTTTAATCTAGTCTTAGTCTTGAGCATTCTTGCTCAACATTGCCTTCAAGATAACACTTGACTATCTGTCCATTAATAATGAACTTTTTGTCAGAGTCAATATCCTTAAGCTCTACATATCCATATGGTAACACACTTGTAATCACATATGGTCCCTTCCACCGGTATTTCAATTTCCTAGGGAACAATCTGAGCCTAGAGTTAAACAGCAGAACCTTCTATCCTGGCTCAAAGACTCTAGATGACAGCTTTCTATCATGCCACCTTTTTGCTTTCTCCTTGTAAATTTTAGCATTTTCGAAAGCATTGAGTTTTAACTCCTCTAGCTCATTCAACTGGAGTAATCTTTTCTTTCCGGCTACCTTAGCATCAAGGTTTAGGAACCTGGTTGCCCAGTAGGCCTTGTGTTCTAGTTCCACTGGCATATGACCGGCTTTTCTATACACAAGCTGGTATGGAGAAGTCCCTATAGGAGTCTTGAATGCGGTTCTGTATGCCCACAGAGCATCATCCAAACTTCTTGCCCAATCCCTTCT
This sequence comes from Arachis duranensis, assembly GCF_000817695.3. NCBI lineage: Eukaryota > Viridiplantae > Streptophyta > Magnoliopsida > Fabales > Fabaceae > Arachis > Arachis duranensis. The sequence goes on along the minus strand of NC_029781.3, from coordinate 76,664,894 downwards.
ATGGGTACTTACAGTCTGTTCTAGGATTTGTTTTAGTTCTCTATTTGAGACTTCAGCCTACCCATTTGTCTGTGGATGATATGGAGTTGCCACTTTGTGGTTAATTCCATATCGGATCAGAGCAGAGTCAAGTTGTTTATTACAAAAATGAGTGCCTCCATCACTGATCAATACCCTAGGGACACCGAATCGGCTAAAGATATGCTTCTAGAGGAACTTCATCACTATCTTAGTATCATTAGTGGGTGTTGCAATTGCCTCTACCCATTTAGATATATAGTCTACTACTACCAGAATATAAGTGTTTGAATATGATGGTGGGAAAGGCCCCATGAAGTCAATACCCATACATCAAACAACTCAATCTCCAAGATCCCTTGCTGAGACATGGCATAACTGTGAGGTAGATTACCAGCCCTCTGGCAACTGTCACAGTTACGTACAAACTCTCTGGAATCTCTATAGAAAGTAGGCCAGTAGAAGCCATATTGGAGAACCTTTGTGGTTGTTCGCTCACCTCCGAAATGTCCTCCATATTGTGATCTATAGAAATGCCATAGGATCTTTTGTACTTATTCTCTAGGCACACATCTACGGATTATTCCATCTGCACATCTCTTAAAGAGATATGGTTCATCCCATAAGTAGTACTTTGCATCAAAAACCAATTTTTTTATTTGCTGCCTACTGTACTCTTTGGGTATGAATCTCACAGCTTTATATTTTGCAATGTCCACAAACCACGGTGCTTCTTGAATGACAAAGAGTTGCTCATCCAAAAAGGTTTCAGAGATCTCAGTAGGAGGGAGGGACGCTCCTGCTACTGGTTCTATCCGGGACAGGTGATTAGCTACTTGGTTCTCTGTCCCTTTTCTGTCTCTTATTTCTATATCAAATTCTTGCAGAAGCAACACCCATCTTATGAGTCTGGGTTTTGAATCCTACTTTGTAAGGAGATATTTTAGAGCAGCATGGTCAGTGTACAGAATCACTTTTGATCCTACTAAGTAAGATCTGAACTTGTCAATGGCATAAACCACTGCAAGCAACTCCTTTTCTGTGGTTGTGTAATTCTTCTGTGTGTCATTTAAAACATGGCTAGCATAATAAATGACATGCAGAAGCTTGTCTGTCCTAATACTGCACCAATGGCATGGTCACTGGCATCACACATTAGTTCGAATGGTAATGTCCAGTCTGGTGCAGAAATGATTGGTGCTGTGACCAGTTTAGCTTTTAGAGTCTCAAAGGCCTACAGACACTCTGTGTCAAAGATAAATGGTGTATCAGTGGCTAGCAGATTACTCAGAGGTTTTGCAATTTTTGAAAAATCTTTTATAAACCTCCTATAGAACCCTGCATGCCCCAGAAAGCTTCTGATTGCCTTAACATTGGCAGGTGGTGGTAATTTTTCAATTACTTCTACCTTAGCTTGATCCACCTCTATTTCCTTGTTCGAAATTTGTGCCCAAGGACAATTCCTTCAATCACCATAAAGTGACATTTCTCCCAGTTTAAAACCAGGTTAGTATCTTGGCACATTTTTAGAACAAGTGCTAGATGGTCAAGACAGGAGCTGAATGAGTCTCCAAATACTGAGAAGTCATCCATGAAGACTTCCAGAAATTTCTCTACCATATCAGAGAAGATAGAGAGAATGCATCTCTAAAAGGTTGCAGGTGCATTCCACAAACTAAATGGCATCCTTCTGTAAGCGAATACTCCAGATGGACATGTGAATGCTATTTTCTCTTGGTCCTGAGGATCTACTGCAATTTGGTTGTAACCTGAATAGCCATCCAAAAAGCAGTAGTATTCATGACCTGCAAGTCTCTCCAGTATCTGGTCTATGAATGGTAAAGGAAAATGATCCTTTTTGGTGGTTGTATTAAGCCTTCTGTAGTCAATACACATACGCCACCATGTAACTGTTCTTGTAAGAACCAGTTCATTCTTTTCATTATGAACCACTGTCATGCCTCCCTTTTTGGGGACAACTTGAACAGGGCTCACCCAGGGATTATCAGAAATGGGATAAATAATTCCAGCCTCTAGTAACTTAGTGACCTCTTTTTGCACCACCTCCTTCATGGCTGGATTCATCCGCCTTTGTGGTTGAACCACTGGCTTAGTATCATCCTCTAATAGGATCTTGTGCATGCATCTGGCTGGGCTAATGCCCTTAAGATCACTTATAGACCATCCAAGAGCTGTCTTGTGCGTCCTTAGCACTTGAATTAGTGCTTTCTCTTCCTATGGCTCTAAAGCAAAGGTTATGATTACTGGAAAATTGTCATCTTCTCCCAGAAATGTATATTTCAGGGATGGTGGTAGTGGTTTGAGCTCGGATTTAGGAGGCTTCTCCTCTTCCTAAGGAGTTTTTAGAGATTCTTCTATTTTATTTGGTTCCTCCAAATCAGGCTGAACATCTTTAAAAATGTCCTCTAGCTCTGATTCGAGACTCTCAGTCATATTGACTTCTTCCACCAGGGAGTCAATAATATCAACGCTCATGCAATCTTTAGATGTGTCTGGATGCTACATAGCTTTGACAGCATTCAACTTAAACTCATCCTCATTAACTCTCAGGGTCACCTCCCATTTTTGGACGTCAATGAGAGTTCGTCCAGTTGCTAGGAAAGGTCTTCCTAGAATGAGAGTGGCACTCATGTGTGATGAGCGGATAATTTATACGCTTTTTGGCATTGTTTTTATATAGTTTTTAGTAAGTTTGAGCCACTTTTAGGGATGTTTTCATTAGTTTTTATGTTAAATTCATATTTCTGGACTTTACTATGAGTTTGTGTGTTTTTCTATGATTCTAGGTAAATTCTGGCTGAAATTGAGGGACTTGAGCAAAACTCTGAAGAAGGTTGACAAAAGGACTGCTGATGCTGTTGGAATCTGACCTCCCTGCACTCGAAATGGATTTTCTGGAGCTACAGAACTCCAATTGGCGCGCTCTCAACGGCGTTGGAAAGTAGACATCCAGGGCTTTTTAGCAATACATAATAGTCCATACTTTATTCGAAGATTGACGACGTAACTTGGCGTTGAACGCCAAGTACATGCTGCTGTCTGGAGTTAAACGCCAGAAAAACGTCATGATCCGGAGTTGAACGCCCAAAACACGTCATAACTAAGAGTTCAACTCCAAGAGAAGCCTCAGCTCGTGGATTAATCAAGCTCAGCCCAAGCATACACCAAGTGGGCCCCGGAAGTGGATTTATGCATCAATTACTTACTCATGTAAACCCTAGGAG
>NC_029781.3:76660561-76661141 GCF_000817695.3 Arachis duranensis | reverse complement strand
AAGTAACCCTCATTATCATTCTCACTTATGAACGCACGTGATTGACAACCACTTCCGTTCTACATGCAACCGAGCTTGAATATGTATCTCTTAGATTCCCCAACAGAATCTTCGTGGTATAAGCTAGATAGATGGCGGCATTTATGAGGATCCGGAAAGTCTCACCTTGTCTGTGGTATTCCGAGTAGGATCCTGGGAATCCGGAAAGTCTCACCTTGTCTGTGGTATTCCGAGTAGGATTCCGGTAATGAATGACTGTGACGTGCTTCAAACCTGCATGTGCTGGGCGTTAGTGACAGACGCAAAAGAATCAAGGGGTTCTATTCCAGTAGGCGCAGGAACCAACCAGTGATTAGCCGTGCTGTGACAGAGCGCGTGAGCGTAGTTTTCACTGCGAGGATGGGATGTAACCATCAACCATGGGTGATGCCTCCAGACGATTAGCCGTGAGAGTGACAGCCGCATAGGATCATTTTCCCGAGAGGAAGAAAGTAGCCACAGCTGATGGTGAACCCCTATACAAAGCTTGCCATGGAAAGCAGTAAGAAGGATTGAGTAGAAGCAGTAGGAGAGCAGGCGT
>NC_029781.3:76657211-76657920 GCF_000817695.3 Arachis duranensis | reverse complement strand
AAAGATACAAGCAGCTGACCAAAAGATGTCCATCTGACATGTTTTCAGAATGGACCCTATTAGATATATTCTATTATGGTCTCTCTGAATTTTCGAAAATGTCATTGGACCATTCTGCAGGTGGATCTATTCACCTGAAGAAAACGCTTGAAGAGGCTCAAGAACTCATTGACATGGTTGCAAACAACCAATTCATGTACACCTCTGAGAGGAATTCTGTGAATAATGGGATACCTCAAAAGAAAGGAGTTCTTGAAATTGATTCTCTGAATGCCATATTGGCTCAGAACAAAGTGTTGACTCAACAGGTCAACATGATCTCTCAAAATCTGAATGGATTGCAACATGCATCCAACATTACTAGAGAAGCAGCTTCTGAAGAAGCTTATGATCCTGAGAACCCTGCCATGGCGGAGGTTAATTATTTGGGTGAACCTTATGGAAACACTTATAACCCATCATGGAGAAATCATCCAAATTTCTCCTGGAAGGATCAACAAAAGCCTCAACAAGGCTTTAACAATGGTGGACGCAATAGGCTGAGCAATAGTAAGCCATATCCATCATCTTCTCAGCAACAGACAGAGAATTCTGAACAAAACACTTCTAATCTAGCCAATATAGTCTCTGATCTGTCAAAGGCCACTTTCAGTTTCATGAATGAAACAAGATCTTCCATCAGAAATCTGGAGGCACAAGTGGGCCAGCA
>NC_029781.3:76654764-76656034 GCF_000817695.3 Arachis duranensis | reverse complement strand
CCATATCCAAACTCTAAGTTTGGTGTTGGGACTACACTAACATTGACCTGATCACCTTGTGGCTCCATGAGAGCCACTGTCAAGCTATTGACATTAAAGAAGCGCTTGTTGGGAGGCAACCCAATTTTATTTATCTAATTTTTATTTTTTATTGTTATTTTGTGTTTTATTAGGTACATGATCATGAGGAGTCACGAAAAAATCAAAAAAATTAAAAACAGGGTCAAAAATAGAAGAAAAAAATTTTTCACCCTGGAGGTCGCGCAGACTGGCGTTCAACGCCAGTAAGGTGCATCTGGCCGGCGTTCAACACCAGAACAGAGCACCATTCTGGCGCTGAACGCCAGAAACAAGCAACATCCTGGCGCTGAGCACCATTTTAGGGATGTTTTCATTAGTTTTTATGTTAAATTCACATTTCTGGACTTTACTATGAGTTTGTGTGTTTTTCTGTGATTTCAGGTAAATTCTGGCTGAAATTGAGGGACTTGAGCAAAACTCTGAAGAAGGCTGACAAAAAGACTGCTGATGCTGTTGGAATCTGACCTCCCTGCACTCGAAATGGATTTTCTGGAGCAACAGAACTCCAATTGGCGCGCTCTCAACGGCGTTGGAAAGTAGACATCCAGGGCTTTCCATCAATACATAATAGTCCATACTTTATTCGAAGATTGACGACGTAACTTGGCATTGAACGCCAAGTACATGTTGCTGTCTGGAGTTAAACGCCAGAAAAACGTCATGATCCGGAGTTGAACGCCCAAAACACGTCATAACTCGGAGTTCAACTCCAAGAGAAGCCTCAGCTCGTGGATTGATCAAGCTCAGCCCAAGCATACACCAAGTGGGCCCCGGAAGTGGATTTATGCATCAATTACTTACTCATGTAAACCCTAGGAGCTAGTTTATTATAAATAGAACATTTATCTATTGTATTAGGGATCTTTGATCACTTTAAGTCTTTTGATCATTCAGTCTTGTGACCACATGGGGGCTGGCCATTCGGCCATGCCTGAACCTTCTACTTATGTATTTTCAACGGTGGAGTTTCTGCACACCATAGATTAAGGGTGTGGAGCTCTGCTGTACCTCAAGCATTAATGCAATTCTATTTTCTTTTATTCAAATCTCTCTTATTCTTATTCCAAGATATTCATTCGTACCCAAGAACATGATGAATGTGATGATTATGTGACGCTCATTATCATTCTCACTTATGAACGTGTGCCTGACAACCACTTTCGTTCTACATGCAAATAAGCTTGAATGA
>NC_029781.3:76644507-76654651 GCF_000817695.3 Arachis duranensis | reverse complement strand
TGCGAGTGACAGCCGCATAGGATCATTTTCCCGAGAGGATTGAAAGTAGCCACCACTGATGGTGAACCCCTATACACAGCTTGCCATGGAAAGGAGTAAGAAGGATTGAGTTGAAGCAGTGGGAGAGCAGGCGTCCTTGAGCCATACAGTATCTCCATTCGCTTATCTGAAATTCCCACCAATGAATCTGCATGAGTATTCTATCCCTTTTATTATTTATTTTCTTATTTCTATTTTCGAAACCATAAACCAATCTTAATCTGCCTAACTGAGATTTACAAGGTGACCATAGCTTGCTTCATACCAACAATCTCTGTGGGATCGACCCTTACTCACGTAAGGTTTATTACTTGGACGACCCAGTACACTTGCTGGTTAGTTGAACGGAGTTGTGTCCACTCGTGCCAATTTCAAATTCCATAATTTTACAATGAGTGCAACTCAAAGAATAGTGATCACAATTTCGTCCACCAATGTGCTTCTTCATTTTTAGCACTACAAAGTCAGTGGAAAAGGAAAATGGCCTAACCTTGACAATCATGTCCTCAATTACGCCTAATAGAATTTTAATGGAGCCATCAGCAAGATCACAAAAAGCTGTCTTGGTACAAGCATCCTCTAATGTGCATGGTATCATAAAGCTTCCAGGATCTTTGAGCTTCTCTGGTAAGCTCTTTAATATGACTGCACTGCATTCTTCAGTGAGAAAAACGTTTTCAGTCTCCCTCTAATCATTCTTATGACTTAAGATCTCTTTCATGAACTTAGCATAAGAGGGTATTTGCTCAAGTGCCTCTGCAAACAGAATCTTTGTTTCAAGAGTCCTGAGATAGTCTGCAAAGTGGGCAAATTGTTTATCCTGTTCCGCTTGGCAGAGTTTCTGAAGATAAGGCATCTTGGCTTTATATTCTTCAACCTTAGTTGCTGCAGGTTTATTTCCTATAGAAGTGGTTGGACAACCATGCTTAAGGGGGTTGTTATCAGCACTTGCAGGTGTTTGATCCCTCATTGGCGTTTGAACGCCAGAATGGGGTGCTATATGGGCGTTTAACGCCGACTTCTGCCTCTTTTCTGGCATTTGAACGCCAAAATCATTCCTCTCTGGGCTCTTACCGTCCTCAGAGGGATTTTGGATAGTGAATTGGTCATCCTCTGTCAAATGTTCCTTTCTTGGCTTTCTGTTGCTTTGACTTGAGACATTCAATGTCTTCCCACTCCTTAAATGAATAGCTTGGCACTTGGTGCATGAAATTGTGTATGCCAATATTAATAGACTATTTCTCACAGCTTCGCACAACTAACCAGCAAGTGCACTGGGTCGTCCAAGTAATACCTTACGTAAGTAAGGGTCGAATCCCACGGAGATTGTTGGTTTGAAGCAATCTATGGTTATCTTGTAACTCTTAGTCAGGATATCAATTTTTATTATCAGTTTGAATTGCAAATAAATGAAAGAGCATGAAATAAATACTTATTATGCAGTAATGGAGAATATGTTGGAGTTTTGGAGATACTTTGTCCTCTGAATTTCAGCTTTTCTCTTGTCCTCCTCTTCACACACGCAAGGTTCCTCCTATGGCAAGCTGTATGTAGGGTGTCACCGTTGTCAATGGCTACTTCGCATCCTCTCAGTGAAAATGGTCCAAATGCTCTGTCACAGTACGGCTAATCATCTGTCGGTTCTCGATCATATCGGAATAGGATCCATTGATCCTTTTGCGTCTGTCACTACGCCCAACACTCGCGAGTTTGAAGCTCATCACAGCCATCCAATCCTTGAATCCTACTCGGAATACCACAGACAAGGTTTAGACCTTCCAGATTCTCAAGGATGCTGCTGGATTCTAGCTTATACCACAAAGATTCTGATTAAGGAATCTAAGAGATACTCATTCAATCTAATGTAGAACGGAGGTGGTTGTCAGGCACATGTTCATGGATTGAGAAAGGTGATGAGTGTCACGGATCATCACCTTCTTCATAGTGAAGCACGAATGAACATCTTAGATAGGAACAAGCATGTTTGAATGGAAAACAGAAATAATTGCATTAAGTCATCAAGACGCTGCAGAGCTCCTCACCCCCAACAATGGAGTTTAGAGACTCATGCCATCAAAAAGTACAAAATTCAGATCTAAAAATGTCATGAGATATAAAATAAGTCTCTAAAAGTTGTTTAAATACTAAACTAGTAGCCTAGGTTTATAGAAAATGAGTAAACTAAGATGAATAGTGTAGAAATCCATTTCTGGGGCCCACTTGGTGTGTGCTGGGGCTGAGACTTAAGCTTCTCACATGCTTGGGCTGTTTTTGGAGTTGAACGCCAGGTTGTAACCTGTTTCTGGTATTGAACTCTAACTTGCAACCTGTTTCTGGCGCTGAACGCCAGACTACAACATGGAACTGGCATTAAACGCCAGTTTACATCGTCTATCTTCGCGCAAAGTATGGACTATTATATACTGCTGGAAAGCCCAGGATGTTTACTTTCCAACCCAATTAAGAGCGCGCCAATTGGACTTCTGTAGATCCAAAAAATCCATTCCGAGTGCAGGGAGGTCAGAATCCAACAGCATCAGCAGTCCTTTTTCAGCCTAAATCAGATTTTTGCTCAGCTCCCTCAATTTCAGCCAGAAAATACATGAAATTACAGAAAAATACACAAACTCATAATAAAGTCCAGAAATATGACTTTTTCCTAAAAACTAATAAAAATCTACTAAAAACTAACTAAAACATACTAAAATCTACATGAAATTACCCCCAAAAAGAGTACAAAATATCCGCTCATCACAACACCAAACTTAAACTGCTGCTTTTCCCCAGGCATCTAGATAAATAAAATAGGATAAAAAGAAATTAAGAAGCAATTATATCTCAGAGTTTTAAGTGATGCTCAGATTCCAATTAGATGAGCGGGACTAGTAGCTTTTTGCTTCTGAACAGTTTTGGCATCTCACTTTATCCTTTGAAATTCAGAATGATTGGCATCTGATGTTAGGATTTTTGCTAGTAAAGACTTTTACAAAAATAGTCGCGTTGTAGATATAGATTCTAAACCAACAGAAATCCCTTCGTGCAAATGTTTTGGTTGTCACAAGTAACAAACCCCTAAATAAATTGATAACCGAAGTATTTAAACCTCGGGTCGTCTTCTCAAGGAATTGCAGGGAGTTATGTTCTTATTATTGGTTATGAGTTTGTAAATTGAGTGTTTTAAGAATGAGGAATGAATATGGCAAATAATTTAAATGGCAATTAAAATAAATAAATACTGTAAAGAAAATCCTTTGACAAGGTTTGAGAAATTGGAAGTCCAGACTTAGTTATTCTTATCAATAATAATGAAAGTTGAATCTTAATTCCACTTAGTTAACCTTTGCTAAAGCAAGGGCAAGTCAAGGGACTAATTAGTTTGACCTTCGAATCCTATTTATTTCCTAAGAAAAGGTTGGGATTATTGAAGTTCAATTCAATTAGCAAAGATAACAGTTATCAATTATGTTGAGCTAAGATAACTCCTGAGTTACTGATTTCTTAACCAAGACCAAAAGGAAAGGGATTAAATCTACTGGAATGAAAATAAATTGAATAAAACCAAAGCATCCATAACATATAAATCTGAAATACCTCAAATAATATTAAAAAAAATGTCAATTCTAACGTGGACAATATCATCAGCCAATTGGGCAACATCAATGAAACACAAATAAAAATATTATAGTAAATAAAGGTAGAAGAGAAACATAAATTATTAAACCTGATGAAGATGAAATAATCCTGAAGTGATTAAAAGAAATCCTAAATCCTTTAAGAGGAATCCTAATCCTAATCCTAAGAGAGAGGAGAGAACCTCTCTCAAAACTAAATCTAAATCATGGAAAGTGAATTATGAAAGCATCCTTATGAATGGATGCATTCCCTCACTTTATAGCCTCTAATCTGTGTGTTCTGGGCTGAAAACTGGGTCAAAAACAGCCCAGAAATCACTCCCAGTGCTTTCTGGTCCGTACTGGTTGCGGAAGAGTGACGCGGAGGCGTCGTCCACGCGTTAGCGTGGGTTGTGTTCCTGCCAGGTCATGTGGCCGCGTGATCCACGCGTTCGCATTGCCTGGCGTTAGGGAAGCTATGGCAAATTATATATAGTTGCGAAGCCCCGGACGTTAGCTTTCCAACGCAACTAGAACCATCTCATTTGGACCTCTATAGCTCAAGTTATGGTCGTTTGAGTGCGAAGAGGTCAGGCTGGACAGCTTAGCAATTTCTTCAACTTCTTGTATTCCTTCCACTTTTGCATGCTTTCTTTCCATCCTCTGAGCCATTCATGTCCTGTAATCCCTGAAATCACTTAACACATATATCACGACATCTAATGGTAATAAAAGAGGATTAATATTAACAAATATAAGACCAAAGAAGCATGTTTTCATTCATAGCACAAAATCCGGAAGGAAAACGTAAACTCATGCAAATAGTATGAATAAGTGGGTAAAGAGTTGATAAAAACCACTTAATTGAGCATAAGATAAACCATAAAATAGTGGTTTATCAACCTCCCCACACTTAAACAATAGCATGTGCTCATGCTAAACTCAAGAGAAACTATAAAGATATGAAGAAGAATGATAGAATGTATGAGATGCAACCTATGAATGCAACTAAATGCAAAATGTTTCTACCTACTTGGTGAAAAAGTGAATAAATCTTTCAAGAATAAATATGAACTGGATTTCACTAATTCAAATCACAAAATACAATATAAGTAACTTGCAAGAAGAAGATAGCTCATAAAAGCAGGTAACATAGAATTAAGCACTGAACCCTTACTAGTAGTGTATATCATTCTAACTCTCAAGTGTCTAGGGTCAATTCTCTCAATTCTCTGCTAATCTTGCTTTCTATAGCTTGCTCTCAATTCTCTCAATTCTCTACTAATCTTGCTTTCTATGGCTTGCTCTTCATCTAGCAATCAACAAAAAAAATTTATGCACCAATACACAAATCAAGAGGTCTTTTAAGGGTTGTAACGGGGTTAGGGTCAAGGTAGGATTGTATTTGGCCAAGTGGACTAAAAATCTGAATCCTTAATTAACATAAACTTTCCACCTAACTCAAGACAATTCATTTAATTAAAATACAAAATCTAACTTCCCATTAACTGTGCCTTCCTACATATTTATGCATTCCAAGTTTTGAGTGCAGCTCATATGCATTGATTTCACTATTTATTTTGCGACATTTTGTCCCCTTTTATTAATTGCTCTTTTTTTTCACTTTTTTTATTTTTTTCCTCAATGCATATGATTAAAGTATTGAATGCAATAATATGTGCTCAACTATTATTTTGCACATTTTCACTAAAATATACAACACCCAATTATTCAAACCAAATATTTTCAAACCCAACTTCCCCACACTTAAATCATGAGTACTTTTACTAGTCTAAGCTAACCAAGGATTCAAATTAAGGACATTATTGTTTTCCGCTTAGAGTTAGTAATGTGCTAAAGTAAAGAACAAATGGGTATATTAGGCTCAAATTGGTTTGCAAAGGATAATGAAAGGGTAAGGCCATATGGGTATGTAAGCTTAGTGAAACAAAGGCCTCAATCATATCAGTGCATGCATACATCAAACAATGGAAATATAAAATTAAGCAAGACAAAGATCACAATTTGAGAGAGAGAAACACATACCAAAAATAAAATATTGGTTGATAAAATGCAACCAATCAAATAGGCTCAAAATCTCACTGGTTTTGTGTGTTCGGGCTCTAAATCATGTTCCAAAATAAGATATCTTCAAACAAGTTTTTCAAAAAGTTTTATTCAAATTAGTGAAATACTATAAAAATTTCTTGAAAAAGAAAATATTACTTTAACCAAGTGGTAAAATATGCACAAAAAACAAACATGCAATCAAACATGCAAATGCAACAATGAAAAACAAGGAAAATAAACTATTGGTGTTGAGATAGAAGAGTAACTAACCCATGGAGATCGGTATCGACCTCCCCACACTTAAAGATTGCACCATCCTCGGTGCATGCTGAGATGTGCAAGTGGACAGGTTTCTCCAACTGACGCTTTTCTCCAAAGATTGTGCAGATGGACTTATTTGTTTCCCCTTTTAGAAGTTTCTCTTTTTCCCTTCCTCGGTGGCCATCCTGAAAGAAGAGGAAAAAGAAGAAAAAGTAACCCAGAAATAAAGAGAAGAAAATAAATAAAGTATGGGTGTTAATGCCAGATAATAAGGGTCTCAATTATATGGTAGCTACAAAATGCAAGTGAGAAAATAATAGAAGCCATGGCATGACAGTGGTGCAAGATTTGAAACATAGGGGAGGAGAGTGTGGGTAATGAAAGACAGTATAAGCTCATGTCAATGCAAAAAGGGAATATAAATATCATAAAAGAATAGCATTGATTTAAATAATATGACCCAACAGTGTAAACAAGTCACTAAGCACCAGATAATACCAGAAAAGTTATAACAGTTGAATAAGAAAATTTAACACCAATGGGAAAATAATAAAGTTAGAAAAGAAAATAAAAATATGCACAAAATTAAGATGCAATGAATGAGATATGCAAATAAATTAAGTAAAATAAAATAAAAGATAAGAAGAATGAGAAGGGAAAGAAGGGTAGAAGGCGTAAGAAAGGACGAAGATAGAATAAGAAAAGATAGAAAAATTAGGGTTAGAGAAGAAAAGATAATAAAATTGGCACTGATCTGGATAGGTTGTGCGACGCGGGCGACGCGGTCGCGTGGGTGACGTGGCCGCGTGGGGCGCAATAAGTTCAGGCAATGCGGATGCGTAGGACACGCGGACGCGTGGCCTGATTTGTGCGATTGGCGTGAGTGCAGTCTCGCGTTCGCGCAACTCTCTGTTTGAAACTCATTTTGCCAAATCTCAGGGTGACACGGTCGCGTGGGTGACGCGATCGCGTGGATGGCCTGATTTCTAATATGACGCGGACACGTGGGGCACGCGTTTGCGTGAGTGGGCTTGTGCTGCTAGCGCGAGTCCAGCCCAATTCCAGCTCAACTTTCGGCCATACACCCTTTTACTTTGATTTACAGGGCCACGCGATTGCGTGAGTGACGCGATCGCGTGGGTGGCCAAAGTTCCACATGACGCGGTCGCGTGAGTGACGCGGTTGCGTGGGTCAATTTATGCCAAAGGTACGCCTCCAGCCACGCTTTCGCGTGACTCTCTGTCCAACTTTCTTTTCTTCATAACGCACTGGTGACGCGGACGCGTCAGCGATGCTGCCGCGTCGCGTGCGTGTTTTCCTTTTTTTTTAACTGAATGCAGAATGCAATACTTAATGTGAATGTTATGCAAAAATTCCAGGTTCAAATAAAAGTCAAAAAGAGAGTAAAATAGAGAAGGAATGATTATACCATGGTGGGTTGTCTCCCACCTAGCACTTTTAGTTAAAGTCCTCAAGTTGGACATTTGATGAGCTTCCTGCTATGGTGGCTTGTGCTTGAATTCATCCAGAAATCTCCACCAGTGTTTGGAATGCCAGCATCCTCCGGGGTCCCAAACAAGATATGTAAAGCCCTTATGTGAGTTCAAAAAGGCTTCAAGGCTCCCGGAGTATTGAATGGTAGAATAGATTCCAGGATCCCAAACTCTACTTTTACACCCATTTTTATCTCGGTCGACATTTTTCCAGTCGGGTGATAAGTAATCGGAATTCTCACTGCAGTGACCAAACAACTTCCAAGATCCTTTCAATTGAGCATGATACCAATCCTTGCACTTCAAGTTGAAGCGTGGAAACTTATTGAACCTTGTGCACCAGCTCTGAGTACGAGCCATTTCCCTCTTACTCTTAAAGCCGCAGAGAGCTCTAAGTTGGCCATCTATTTCAAGCACACCATATTCAGGTGGAAAAGTAAAGATTAAAGCTAAGGATTTTACCCACTTGAAGCTTGTATTAGGTGGTAATGGCCTTGGGGTAGGTGTTTCCAGTGGTTCTGTAAGTTCCGCTCCCTGGTAATCTTCTGTGGGTTCCTCCACTTCCTTGCAAGATTCTTCAAATGCAACATCATCCTGATCAAAGTCTTCTATGTCTTCCTCATCACTTAAGTCATAAACTGGAGGTTGAGAGAAATCTACCTCTGTATCTTCTTCGTGTTCACTTGGGGAAGATTCTTCGACCTCAGAGAATTCACTTGCGAATGCAAGTTCATTACTAAGAGAACTTGACTTGTGACTATCATCATCAAGGGAATTTGTGTCCTGGGTTATTCCGTCCAGTTCTTCATAAGATATTTGCATTGGAGGCGGTGCAAAATCCTCCTCAACGTCAATTGTAGCATCCTCGACGGAGTCTTCCATGACTCTGTGTTCCCATGGAGGTTCAGCATCTCCTAAATCTTCAACCAACTCTTCCTCCTCTATAATGACAGCATCATCTACTTGTCCCAGTACGAAGTTAGGCTTTATGTTGTCCACTGGAGCTTTTCGTGTCTTCTCCACAACACATTCTTCATTAGATTCTCCACATGAAGCCATGGGATTCTGTTGAGTATCCAAACGTCTGGAAGATAATTAATTTATTGCTTGCTCCAGTTGATGAAGGGTTGCATTAAATTGGTTTATTGATTCTTTGAGGCGAACCTGTGATGCTGGCTTTGATGGATATGGGCATGGTGTATGGGGGAGTGGTGGTTCTTGGAAGTAATTGGATTGGTGTTGGGGTGGATAAGGATCATGTGGTAGTGAATGGTGAAAAGAAGCTTGTGAGTGTGGTGGTTCGAAGTTATGTCGAGAGGATGGTCTCTGAGCACAGGGTGGGGCTTGTTGGTAGCTACAAGACGGTCCACCAAATCTTTCAGTTGGGTATGCAATGTATAATGGTCGTTGTCCATGATATCTTGGAGGGTGTTGTTGCCTAAAGGGTTGATTAGATCCTCTTGGCTCCATCCATCCTTGATTGGTCTGACCGTGATGCATATTCCTTCTGTGGTTTCTATTTCCTTCAACAAAGTTAGAACCAAACTCAAAGCGAGAGGAGTGAGAATTCATAGTAGTTATCAGAAATAAGGGGAAAAAAAGAGAAACAAATAAACAAGTAAAAGAAAAATATTTTTTTTTGAAAAATATTTACAATAACCAATAATAAGGCACACGTTTGCAATTCCCTGGCAACGGCGCCATTTTGACGTTAGGATTTTTGCTAGTAAAGAATTTTACAAAAATAGTCGCGTTGTAGATATAGATTCTAAACCAACAGAAATTCCTTCGTGCAAACGTTTTGGTTGTCACAAGTAACAAACCCCTAAATAAATTGATAACCGAAGTATTTAAACCTCGGGTCGTCTTCTCAAGGATTTGCAGGGAGGTATGTTCTTATTGTTGGTTATGAGTTTGTAAATTGGGGGTTTTAAGAATGAGGAATGAATATGGCAAATAATTTAAATGGTAATTAAAATAAATAAATACTGTAAAGAAAACCCTTTGGCAAGGTATGAAAAATTGGAAGTCCAGACTTAGTTATTCTTATCAATAATAATGAAAGTTGAATCTTAATTCCACTTAGTTAACATTTGCTAAAGCAAAGGCAAGTCAAGGGACTAATTAGTTTGACCTTCGAATCCTATTTATTTCCTAAGAAAAGGTTAGGATTATTGAAGTTCAATTCAATTAGCAAAGATAACAGTTATCAATAATGTTGAGCTAAGATAACTCCTGAGTTATTGATTTCTTAACCAAGACCAAAAGGAAAGGGATTAAATCTACTGGAATGATAATAAATTGAATAAAACCAAAGCATCCATAACATATAAATCTGAAATACCTCAAATCATATTAAATAAAAATGTCAATTCTAACATGGACAATATCATCAGCCAATTGGGCAACATCAATCAAACATAAATAAAAATATTATAGTAAATAAAAGTAGAAGAGAAACATAAATTATTGAACCTGATGAAGATGAAATAATCCTGAAGTGATTAAAAGAAATCCTAAATCCTTTAAGAGGAATCCTAATCCGAATCCTAAGAGAGAGGAGAGAGCCTCTCTCTCTAAAAACTACATCTAAACTATGAAAAGTTAATTATGAGAGCATGATCATGAATGAATAGATTCTCCCACTTTATAGCCTCTAATCTGTGTTTT
>NC_029781.3:76633618-76644489 GCF_000817695.3 Arachis duranensis | reverse complement strand
TAATAAAATACCCCTAATATCAAATATCTTTAGTTAAATTATTATTGATTCTAAATTTTTTTAAATTTACTAAATTATTCCTAATAACAAATATCTTTAGTTAAATTATTATCGACTCTAAATTTTATCTCTACTAATAAATTTACTATAATACCCTTAATAACAAATGTTTAATTAAAATCAATTTTATCATAATTAAGTTAGTGACTATGACAATGTAAAAGGAGCAGTGTTCATCTCAGATGATCCTCAACTAACTGAATGGCAGCATCTCTATTCTCCTAGCATTGTAATTACTTCCAAAGATGCAAAATCTGTGATCAATTATACACAAAGCAACAAAAATCCAAAATCCACCATCAATTTTCAACAAACATTTCTTGGAATCAAGCAATCACTAGTTGCTGCACATTATAGTTCAAGAGGAACCTTACCTAGTTTTTCATGGATCTTAAAACCTGATATAATGGCACCAGGAACTAGGGTTTTAGCTGCTTATATTCTTCATAAAACAACAGCAACAATTGGCACAAATGTCTTCCTATCAAGTCACTATAATATTCAATAAAAATTCAAAAATAGCAATATTTAAAGCAATTTCTTCAAAAATGGCAAAAGTTCCTCCGGTTGAAGTTGGAACACCATGTCGATCAGACTATTGTCCCTTAGAATGCTAAGGCCAGCCTTCATTCTATCATCACCGCTCAAACCAGGAACATCTCTCAACAGTGCCATTAGCTTCATTCTGCGCTCAGCTCCTTCTTTCTCATGCTTAAAACAAGAAACCATATCAACTAAAACGGCTGTGTGTTCTTGATAAGCACCTTTCATATCTCTCATTGATTCTACTACTATGTCAATCACTTCCTCACTTTTGCTCCCTCTTTTTCTTTTATTTCTTTCTATATATGAAGCACTAGGAGCAGCAGAAGAACTAGGAGCAGCAGAAGCACCGGGAGCAACAGGAACACCAGGAGTTGGAGGCTCCTAAAAATTGAAAGCAACACCAGCAGGAACATCAGAAGATTATTCAATATTGATAGAAATGAAGAACAAGTAGCCTAACTGATTATACATGCTCTACACTTGTATATATAAGCATTATCTCTGCTTTTTTTCTGTTTGCATAATACATTCTAATTCTGATTCTAATACATTAACTAACTAAACAGAACCTAATAGAATATTAACTACCCTGATTCTAATTCTGTTTGCATAATACATTCATATCCTTTTTTTCGTTGTTATTATACTCCACAGAAATGAAGATCAGTATTTCTATCTAAATGCTCAACATGATGGGAATAGTTAAGGCTAGTCACAGGCACAGATTAAAGTAAATGAACTAATGAAGAATCACTCCAAAATCCAAGAAAATACACAGTAGTAGGATCAACAATAAGTGAATTTATGTACATGAATTAGAGTCAATTGCTTACGTACCTGAGAATCAGCTTCATATTCCATTTCGGTCTCTTCCAAATTTACTTGGGTGTTTTCATTCACTTGCCGATCACTCAAGGTTGCTTCGCGCTCAGCCTCCATTGTAGCAACTGCTTGAGTTACATTTTCTGCATTACCTCCTTGAGCCCTATCTCTACCAAATGCTATTCCCAACTCCACAAAATGTGGAAATGGTTTATTATAGAGGCCATTAGCATTAGGATGGGACTAAAATTAAAAGAAAATAAATAAGCAATTAATATTAAAAAACTTAAGATAAATAAACTTGTATTAAGAAAGTTATTTAGAATTTACACTCTTCCATTCATTGAAAATTTGTCGCTCCACCACAATCATTTTATCTTTGTCGTTCTAACCAAATCCACTCGCAGCCGTGTCCATCATCTCAACTATTGCAAAATATGGTCTTTTTAGTAATTTCACCATTGATTCAATGTGTGGATTAGCATAAATATAGCATAACAATTTAGAATTATTACTACTAAGACTAAATTCAATAAAATGAATTAACAAAAAGGCATACTTCTATTGTAAATTAACAACCTATAAATGATTAACCTAATAAATATATTCAGATTATCTGTAACACCCTACCATACAGAGTCTTATGCTTAAGTCATAATTCAGAGATGGCAAGGTATTACGACCTCTAAAATAAAAATTAGTACGTATAGTAGTATGAATGATTGATTAAAATAATCATAAAATAGTCTACCATGACTTAAAGTCTTAAACTTTTCTCTTTTCTTCGATTTTTTTTGACAGTTTAATCAAACTCTTCTAACCACTTACTGATAACGAGGTAGAGAATACAGTCTGGCCTGGTTGCTTGGTTCACCATTCAGATTTTCAAGAAGAAAAAAAATTACAACAAGAGAACTGGAAATATACTCTTAATTAAATAACAAGGGATTTTTTATTTTATTTATTTTATCTATTTTAATCTGTTCCAAGTAAAAAATATAAAATACTGAAGCACCAACATGATTAGCGCAAATGAAATGTAATTAATTTTCATTAAATAGTTTTAAATTCAAGCCTTGTCTATGAACAAATTTTCTGTTGAAGGACTTAGTTCAATAGTTCCAGTTGAAAATGCCATTTTTTTTGTCACGGTTTGGGCTGGACTACAACCCAACCCAGAGAACAGATCAATGAGAGCACAGTAGTAAAACATTCCAATATAGAAGCATAAATATTTTGTAAGCTATACAATTATAACACAAATATAGAATTGTAAACAAAGAAAACAAGTATTATGTAAAAAAATTGTACCTTAAGATCACATCCAGGGATTTTTTCATGCAGCATTTTTTCCAAATATTTTCCATAACCGGATTTAAACGTGCCATTGTCACACTTCCAAGAAGTAGTTGCAAGCTCCACCAAACACTCAACTAATTTTGCATCTTCGTGTGGCGTCCATTGACGCTTAGTTTGCTTTGAATTAGGTCGAGTATTCTCTTCCATTTTCTATAGACTAATAAGCAGAAAATAACACAAGATAATTTTTCATCATCTTGAAGCAAGGAATCACACAAGTATGAAAAGAACAATAATTAAAGGTCAATCACAGAATCACTGCAATCCCATTTGCAATCAGAACATAGTGATATAAAAGGCCATTGCATAAGCCCCAAAAGAAACACACCCATTGCATAAAAGGTTAACAAGGAAATAAAACAGGTTTTTTTTTGTACTTTTCTTTTTCCAAGTCCAAAAAATAATTAACAATCCATGGAAAATTTTAGAAACTAGTAAGCACTACTGCAGCATCCAAAAAATTCCTTAGATAATGCAGTCATACACAGCCTTAACCTAGGAAAAGAAAATTCCATTGAATGCATCAAAAAGGGAGTACATTCCATCTACATTCACAAGAGAGTAAACTAGTGAGATATTAACAAATTCCAATGCCAACCCGCAGCATAACAGCACAAAAGTACTGATAACCCATAACCCTATCATTTCTTTAGGTCTCTTATCATACTCATAACCCAATTAGTTTCAACATCCAATTCTGTACCTTCTTGTAGGATTAAATTATAAGTATTCCATCAGAAAGAATTCTATAGCAGCAAGTGCTATGCAAATAAATAAGAGAACCAAGCTATTTATGACATGAAACACAATGTAAATAAAAATAGAACAAAAAAATAATAACAATAACAATAAAAAGAGGAATTGAGTCAGATGATTGGTTAGGATCATTTTGTGAACTAGTGTCTAATGAGATGGGTGCTGAGATTTTGGCTTTATCATAAATCGATCTTTTCATTAAATTTCATTGAAGCTAAACACACATTTTATTATCCAATTTTGAAACATGTGCCTTGAAAAACCTTTCGGATAGAACTTGCAGCAGGTGCCATATAAGGTGGAAAATGATAGGCCTCTTATTATACACATAACCCAGACACAAAGATTACAAGGTGGAAAAAGAATGTAAAAATCACATTCATTCATGATATATTTGCATAGAGGCATTGTGCACTGATTCTTCATATACATGTATTTAACCAATTATCGAACTAATTCAACTATTAATCATTTGGAAAGCTAGAACAAGGAGGATCTAGTCTAGCTTCCCCAGCATTAGATCTTTTCAACTTGATAAATAAATTGAAGTAAATTTTAAAGCATACTAACAACAGGCACAGACCTTAGATAATGCAGTCATACAAAATATTCCTTAGATAATGCAGCCAAACAACAGGCACAGAGCATATATCAAGTTTCAATTCAATTCATAACTGTGTTTTATCTATCAACAATTCATCACTGGTATTTTATATGAAATGTGTAACAAGAGAATTAAGGATACTATAATCAAAGAGGTCAGAACTGAAACTCAAATCACATTCCAATTCCAAACAAATTAAAAACTGAAATCACATTCCAATTCCAAGTACATACATAAGGTTGAAAAAATCTAGAACAAACCTAGAACAATTGTTTAGACGAATTGAAATGGATCTAGAAAATTGTTTCAATTCCAATTTCATTGAAACAATAAAACACATTACAATTTCAATTCCAAGTACATTCTAATTTCAATATTTCAAACCTAGAACAAACCTGTGCTTGAAGAAGATCACCAGGAACAGGAAGATGCGAGGAGGGAGAGGGGTGAGGGAGACGACACGAACAGGAAGTACAACTCGAGCAGAGACGGAGGCGAGAGATGCGCGAGCAACCGAGCTCAGACGAAGGAGAGAGACCAGACGCGAGCACGAGCACGAACACAAACGCGAACACGAACGGAGGTGAGATGTGATGATGAACACGAACGCGAACAGTTAATAGTGAATCTTCCTTCTAGAATAAGGAGCTCGGTAGTCGTGCGAATCCAGATCAGCGGCGAGGCGGCGCCGACGTCGGTGGAGCCTCCATGAATTTGGGGAAAAATTTGGCTAGGGTTTCGTTTTCATGGAGGAGTTGCTCTGCTAGGGTTTAGTTTTTTGTGAAATGAGTGAAAGATCTGAAGAAAGAGGGTTAGAGTTGAAGGGCATTTTAGTCTTTTTACATTGTGATATACATTTCATTCCCATTAGAATTAAAGATAACCATGGGGAAGATGGGAATGAAATGGGTGGAATTTTGATTCCAGGGAATAAAATATACCCAGGAATAAATTTTTAACTCTTGAACCAAACATGGGAATAAGATATTCCCATCTCAACATTCCTGGGAATACACTTGTATTACCTCCAACCACACACACCCTAAGAGGAATCCTAATCCTAATCCTAAGAGAGAGGAGAGAACCTCTCTCAAAACTAAATCTAAATCATGGAAAGTGAATTATGAAAGCATCCTTATGAATGGATGCATTCCCTCACTTTATAGCCTCTAATCTGTGTGTTCTGGGCTGAAAACTGGGTCAAAAATAGTCCAGAAATCACTCCCAGCGCTTTCTGGTCTGTACAGGTCGCGGAAGAGTGACGCGGAGGCGTCGTCCACGCGTTAGCGTGGGTTGTGTTCCTGCCAGGTCACGCGGCTGCGTGATCCACGCGTTCACGTCATCGGGCATTGGGGCAGCTATGGCAAATTATATATCGTTGTGAAGCCCCGGACGTTAGCTTTCCAACGCAACTAAAACCATCTCATTTGGATCTTTGTAGCTCAAGTTATGGTTGTTGTGCAAAGAGGTCAGGCTGGACAGCTTAGCAATTTCTTCAACTTCTTGTATTCCTTCCACTTTTGCATGCTTCATTTCTATCCTCTGAGCCATTCATGCCCTGTAATCCCTAAAATCACTTAACACACATATCACAGCATCTAATGGTAATAAAAGAGGATTAATATTAACAAATATAAGACCAAAGAAGCATGTTTTCAATCATAGCACAAAATCTGGAAGGAAAACGTAAACTCATGCAAATAGTATGAATAAGTGGGTAAAGAGTTGATAAAAACCAATCAATTGAGCATAAGATAAATCATAAAATAGTGGTTTATCAGCATCCATAGGAACTCAGAGTTCAGATAGTATTATTGATTCTCCTAGTTTAGTATGTTGATTCTTGAACACAGTTACTTTATAAGTCTTGGCCGTGGCCCTAAGCACTTTGTTTTCCAGTATTACCACCGGATACATAAATGTCACAGACACATAACTGGGTGAACCTTTTCAGATTGTGACTTAGCTTTGCTAGAGTCCCTAATTAGAGGTGTCCAGAGTTCTTAAGCACACTTTTTTACTTTGGATCACAACTTTAACCACTCAGTCTCAAGCTTTTCACTTGGACCTGCATGCCACAAGCAAATAGTTAGAGACAGCTTGATTTAGCTACTTAGGCCTGGATTTATTTCCTTGGGCCCTCCTATCCATTGATGCTCAAAGCCTTGGATCCTTTTCACCCTTGCCTTTTGGTTTAAAGGGCTATTGGCTTTTTCTACCTCTTTTGCTTTTTTTTTTGTTCTTCTACTTTTTTTTTCTTTCTTTTTTTTCACTGCTTTTCTTGCTTCAAGATTCAATTTTATGATTTTTCAGATTAACAATAATATTTCTCTTGTTCATCATTCTTTCAGGAGCCAACAATTTTAACATTCCCAAAATTCAATATAAAAAATATGCACTGTTCAAGCATTCATTCAGAAGACAAAAAGTATTGCCACCACATATAAATAATTAGAATTTTCCTTATTAAGAACTCCAAAAAAATATTACCTCTTTATTCTAAAAATCTACTATTTTATTCATGTTTGATGATGATGAGTAAAATAAATTATAACTTAATTGGAGATAAAATCAAAATAGATATACTAATTACTACTACTCATATATAACTTCTAAGGTAAATTCCTAATAAGAACAATTATCACAGGGTTAAGGCTAAGATTAGAACTCAACAACCTTTAGTTTGGAAGATGATGGGTGCTCCTTCAACCTGTGGGGTGTCTGGTCCTTCAAGAGATAGCTTCTGGCACTTCAGCTTCTGTATCTCGGGATATTCGTCTTCTTTCAAATCGAATTTAACTTTCGGGATCACTGATCTCAGACCCATTATTTTATAGTAATGGTCTGCATGTTCTTTGGTTAAGAACTTTTCTTTATTCCAAAGTGGTTTTGGAACATTCTCTTTCTTGCCTCTTGAAGTGGTTTGTTTTTCCTTAGGTGCCATGATCTTGATGAGTTTTAGCTCAGTGATCATGGAAAAACACACCAAACTTAGAGGTTTGCTTGTCCTCAAGCAAAAGAAAGGAAATGAGGGGAATAGAAGGAGAGGCAAATTCGAAAATTCAAAAGATATGATGAGATTTTGAAAAAGATTTGAGAGAAAAAAAATTAAAAAGATTTGACAAGAATTCAAAAAGATAGATGAGTTTTGAAAAAGATTTGAAAAGAGATTGAAGAAGAATGAAGAAATATTTTTAGGATTAAGAATTTTTTTGCATTTTGAAGTTGAAAGTTGAGAATTTGTAACATGTTTATGCAAGAAATCATGAATTGAAACATAAAAAATAAAAAAAATTGAGTTGAAAATGAATTCACCTCCTCCCCATAATCCTGGCATTAAACGGCCAAACACTGCATGTTTTGGGCGTTTAACGCCCATTTGCAGCTTCTCCTGGGCGTTCAACGCCCAACTGTTGCTTCTAGCTGGCGTTGAACGCCAGGAACTCCTTTATCACTGGGCATTTTTCTGAATGCCCAGAACGCTATAAATCTGGCGTTAAACGCCCATAAGGTGCTTCTTTCTGGCGTTCAACGCCCAGAAGATGCTTCTTTCTGGCGTTTAACGCCCAGATGGCTATCCTTACTGGCATTGAACACCCAGTAGATGCTTCTTTTGGGCGTTCAACGCCCAAAACAGCTCTTATTGGCTTTTTTGCACCAGTGAGCTTCCTTTTTGCTGTTTTATCCTCCGAATCCTTGTGTAACTTTGTGAACTCAAGCAATTGCTATTTTACCTTGAAGATAATTGACATAAACCTGTAAAAATCAATTAATTAACAAATAAGCTTTGTACATGGCTGGGTTGCCTACCAGCAAGCACTTCTTTATTGTCTTTAGCTGGACTATTACTGAGCTTTAATCAAGTCTCAGTTTTGAGCATTCTTGCTCAAAATTACTTTCAAGATAATGCTTAACTCTCTGTCCATTAACAATGAAATTTTTGTTAGAATCATTATCCTGAAGCTCCACATATCCATATGGTGACACACTTGTAATCACATATGGACCTCTCCACCAGGATTTCAATTTCCCGGGGAATAATCTGAGCCTAGAATTAAACAGCAGAACTTTCTGCCCTGGCTCAAAGACTCTGGATGACAACTTCTTATCATGCTATCTTTTTGCTTTCTCTTTGTAAATTTTTGCATTTTCGAAAGCATTGAGTCTGAATTCCTCTAGCTCATTTAACTGGAGCAATCATTTTTCTCCAGCTAACTTGGCATCAAGGTTTAGGAATCTGGTTGCCCAATAGGCCTTATGTTCCAGTTCCACTGGCAAGTGACAGGCTTTTCCATACACAAGTTGGTATGGAGAAGTTCCTATAGGAGTTTTGAATGCTGTTCTATATGCCCACAGAGCATCATCCAAGCTTCTTGCCCAATCCCTTCTACGGTTAATCACAGTCTGTTCCAGGATTCTTTTAAGTTCTCTATTAGAGACTTCAGCTTGCCCATTTGTCTGTGGATGATATGGAGTGGCCACCCTGTGGCTAACCCCATACCAAACCAAAGCAGAGTAAAGCTGTTTATTGCAGAAATGAGTGCTCCCATCACTAATTAGTACTCTACGGATACCAAATTTGCTGAATATGTATTTTGGAGGAATTTCAGCACTGTCTTAGTATCATTAGTGGGTGTTGCAATAGCTTCAACCCATTTGGATACGTAATCCACTGCCACCAGAATATAAGTGTTTGAGTATGATGGTGGGAAAGGCCCTATGAAGTCAATACCCCATACATCAAACAACTCAATCTCCAAGATCCCTTGTTGAGGCATGGCACAACTGTGAGGCAGATTGCCAGATCTTTGGCAATTGTCACAATTAAGTACAAACACTCAGGAGTCTTTATAGATAGTAGGCCAGTAGAAGCCACATTGGAGGACTCTTGTGGCTGTTCACTCACTTCCAAAATGTCCTCCATACTGTGATCCATGGCAGTGCCAGAGGATCTTCTGTGCTTCTTCTTTAGGCACATATCTACGGATTACTCCGTCTGCACATCTCTTAAAGAGATATGGTTCATCCCAAAGATAGTACTTTGCATTAGTAATCAATTTCTTTGATTGTTGCCTACTGTACTCTTTGGGTATGAATCTCACTGCCTTGTAGTTTGCAATGTCTGCAAACCATGGCACTTCCTGGATGGCAAAGAGTTGCTCATCCAAAAAGTGTTCAGAGATCTCAGTAAGAGGGAGGGATGCCCCATCTACTGGTTCTATTCAGGACAGGTGATTTGCTACTTGATTCTCTATCCCTTTTCTGTCTCTTATTTCTATATCAAACTCTTGTAGAAGCAACACCCATCTGATGATTCAGGGTTTTGAATCCTGCTTTGTGAGTAAGTATTTAAGAGCAGCATGTTCAGTATACACAATCACTTTTGATCCTACTAAATAAGATCTAAACTTGTCAATGGCGTAAACCACTGCAAGTAACTCTTTTTCTGTGGTTGTGTAGTTCTTCTGTGCGTCATTTAAAACACGACTGGTATAGTAAATGACGTGAAGAAGCTTGTCATTCCTTTGTCCTAACACTGCACCAATGGCATGGTCACTGGCATCACACATTAGTTCAAATGGTAATGTCTAGTCTGGTGCAGAGATGACTGGTGCTGTGACCAGCTTAACTTTCAGAGTCTCGAACGCCTGCAGACACTCCTTATCAAAGATAAATGGCATGTCAGTAGCTAGCAAATTACTCAGGGGTTTGGCGATTTTTGAAATATTTTATAAACCTCCTATAGAATGCTGCATGCCCCAGAAAGCTTCTAATTGCCTTAACATTGGCAGGTGGTGGTAATTTTTCAATTACCTCCACCTTAGCTTGATCCACCTCTATTCCCTTGTTCGAAATTTTGTGCCCAAGGACAATTCCTTCAGTTACCATAAAGTGACATTTCTCCCAGTTTAAAACTAGATTAGTCTCTTGGCATCTCTTTAAAACAAGTGCTAGATGGTCAAGACAGGAGCTGAATGAGTCTCCAAACACTGAAAAGTCATCCATAAAGACTTCCAAAAATTTTTCCACCATATCAGAAAAAACAGAGAGCATGCACCTTTGAAAGGTTGCAGGTGCATTGCACAGACTGGTGGACGAAATTGTGATCACTATTCTTTGAGTTGCACTCATTGTAAAATTATGGAATTTGAAATTGGCACGAGTGGACACAACTCCGTTCAACTAACCAGCAAGTGTACTGGGTCGTCCAAGTAATAAACCTTACGTGAGTAAGGGTCGATCCCAATGAGATTGTTGGTATGAAGCAAGCTATGGTCACCTTGTAAATCTCAGTTAGGCAGATTAAGATTGGTTTATGGTTTCGAAAATAGAAATAAGAAAATAAATAATAAAAGGGATAGAATACTCATGCAGATTCATTGGTGGGAATTTCAGATAAGCGAATGGAGATACTGTATGGCTCAAGGACGCCTGCTCTCCCACTGCTTCAACTCAATCCTTCTTACTCCTTTCCATGGCAAGCTGTGTATAGGGGTTCACCATCAGCGGTGGCTACTTTCAATCCTCTCGGGAAAATGATCCTATGCAGCTGTCACTCGCATGGCTAATCGTCTGGAGGCATCACCTGGCCGAAGGCTACATCCCATCCTCGCAGTGAAAACTACGCTCACGCGCTCTGTCACAGCACGGATAATCACTGGTTGGTTCCCGCTCTTACTGGAATAGAATCCCTTGATTCTTTTGCGTCTGTCACTAACGCCCA
>NC_029781.3:76632989-76633168 GCF_000817695.3 Arachis duranensis | reverse complement strand
CGGATCATGACGTTTTTCTGGCGTTTAACTCCAGACAGCAGCATGTACTTGGCGTTCAACGCCAAGTTACGTCGTCAATCGTCGAATAAAGTATGAACTATTATGTATTTCTGGAAAGCCCTGGATGTCTACTTTCCAACGCCATTAAGAGCGCGCCAATTGGAGTTCTGTAGCTCCAT
>NC_029781.3:76629363-76630452 GCF_000817695.3 Arachis duranensis | reverse complement strand
TCTTCTTGACTCTGAACTGAGAGAAGTTCTTCATGCTTACTCTCTTTTGTCACAGAGGGATGGCCATGTGCCTTAAACATGAGGTAGTCCCCATTCAATTGAAGGACTAATTCACCTCTGTTGACATCTATCACAGCTTCTGCTGTGGCTAGGAAAGGTCTTCCAAGGATGATGCAATCATCCTCTTCCTTCCTAGTGTCTAAGATTATGAAATCAGCAGGGATGTAAAGGCCTTCAACCTTTACTAGCACGTCCTCCACTATTCCCTAAGCTTGTCTCAATGACTTGTCTGCCAATTGTAATGAGAACAAGGCAGGTTGTACCTCAATGATCCCTAACTTCTCCATTACAGAGAGTGGCATAAGATTTATCCCTGACCCTAGATCACATAGAGCTTTGAAAAAGCTCATGGTGCCAATGGTACAAGGTATTAGGAACTTGCCAGGATCTTGTTTCTTTTGAGGTAGAGTTTTCTGAATCCAAGTATCTAGTTCACTAATGAGCAAGGGAGGTTCAATTTCCCAAGTTTCATTACCAAAACAGCTTGGCATTCAGCTTCATGATAGCTCCTAAATATTGAGCAACTTGCTCTCCAGTCACAGCTTCATCCTCTTCAGAGGAAGAATAGTCTTCAGAGCTCATGAATGGCAGAAGGAGATTTAATGGAATCTCTATGGTCTCTATATGGGCCTCAGATTCCTTTGGATCCTTAATAGAAAACTCCTTCTTGCTTGAGGGACGTCCCAGGAGGTCTTCCTCACTAGGATTTTCGTCCTCCTCCTCCCTTGTGCATTCGGCCATGTTGAGTATATCAATGGCCTTACACTCTCCTTTTGGATTCTCTTCTATATTGCTTGGGAGAATACTGGGAGGAGTTTCAATGACTTTCTTACTCAGCTGGCCCACTTGTGCCTCCAAATTTCTAATGGAGGATCTTATTTCATTCATGAAACTGAAAGTGGCCTTTGACAGATCAGAGACTATATTGGCTAGATTAGAAGTGTTTTGTTCAGAATTCTCTGTCTGTTGCTGAGAAGATGATGGATATGGCTTGCTATTGCTCAGCCTATTGCGTCCACCATTGTTAAA
>NC_029781.3:76628837-76629096 GCF_000817695.3 Arachis duranensis | reverse complement strand
AGCCAATATGGCATTCAGAGCATCAATTTCAAGAACTCCCTTCTTCTGAGGTATCCCATTATTCACGGAATTCCTCTCAGAAGTGTACATGAATTGGTTGTTTGCAACCATGTCAATGAGTTCTTGAGCCTCTTCAGGCGTTTTCTTCAGGTGAATAGATCCACCTGCAGAATGGTCGAATGACATTTTCGAAAATTCAGATAGACCATAATAGAATATATCTAATATGGTCCATTCTGAAAACATGTCAGATGGACAT
>NC_029781.3:76627967-76628423 GCF_000817695.3 Arachis duranensis | reverse complement strand
TTAGCTTCTCTTAATTTTCTCTTCAGAGTCCTTTCAGGTTCTGGATCAATTTCAACAAGAGTGCCTTTTTTCCTGTTCCTGTTCATATGAAAGAGAAGAAGACAAGAAAAGAAAGAGGAATCCTCTATGTCACAGTATAGAGATTCCTTTATGTTAGTAGAAGAAGAAAGGGGATAGAAGAATGGAGATGGAGATTCGGATTTTTTGGATGAAGAGAGGTGAAGAGAAGTGTTAGTAATTAAATAATTAAATAGAAGAAGAAAAGAGAAGGAAAATTTCGAAAATAATTTTGAAAAAGGGGTTAGTATGTTCGAAAATTAGAGATAAGATGTGATTAAAATTAAAATTTAAAACAAAAAATAATTTTTGAAAAAGAGAGGGAGAATTTTCGAAAATTAGAGAGGGATAGGTAGTTAGTTGGTTTTGAAAAAGATAAGAAACAAACAAAAAGTCAAA
>NC_029781.3:76627249-76627841 GCF_000817695.3 Arachis duranensis | reverse complement strand
ATAAGATAAAAGATAAAAAGATATATTTGAAAAAGATATTTTGAAAAAGATTTAATTTTAAAATTGACTTAACTAACAAGGAACTGCAAGATAGGATTCTAGAATTTAAAGATTGAACCTTTCTTAACAAGAAAGTAACAAACTTCAAATTTTTGAATCAATCACATTAATTGTTAGCTAATTTTTGAAAATTAGATGTAAAAATAGGAAAAAAATTTTTGAAAATATTTTGAAAAAGATTTTTGGAATTTTCGAAAAAAATGAAAAAAATGAAAAAGATATAATTTTTGAAAAAGATTTTGAAAAGATAAGATTTTTAAAATTGAAATTTTGACTTGACTTGTAAGAAACAACTAATTTTAAAAATTTTTGACCAAGTCAACCAAAATTTCGAAAATTTGGAGGAAAATAAGGAAAAGATATTTTTGTTTTATTTTTGAATTTTTAATTATGAGAGAGAAAAACAACAAAAATACTCAATGCATGAAATTTTTAGATCAAAACGATGAATGCATGCAAGAATGCTATGAATGTCAAGATGAACACCAAGAACACTTTGAAGATCATGATGAACATCAAGAACATAATTTTT
>NC_029781.3:76626518-76627078 GCF_000817695.3 Arachis duranensis | reverse complement strand
CAAGAAGACTTGTCAAGAACAACTTGAAGATCATGAAGAACACTATGGATGCATGGAATTTTCGAAAAATGCAAGAAAAAATTTTTAAAGCATGCAATTGACACCAAACTTAAAACATGACTCAAGACTCAAACAAGAAACACAAAATATTTTTTATTTTTATGATTTTATGAATTTTTTGGATTTTTATTATTTTTTTCGAAAAATATTTTTGGAAAAAACGAAAAAGAAAAGAAAAATTTTGAAAAAGATTTTTTGAAAAGAAAATTACCTAATCTGAGCAACAAGATGAACCGTCAGTTGTCCATACTCGAACAATCCCCGGCAACGGCGCCAAAAACTTGGTGGACGAAATGGTGATCACTATTCTTTGAGTTGCACTCATTGTAAAATTATGGAATTTGAAATTGGCACGAGTGGACACAACTCCGTTCAACTAACCAGCAAGTGTACTGGTTCGTCCAAGTAATAAACCTTACGTGAGTAAGGGTCGATCCCACAGAGATTGTTGGTATGAAGCAAGCTATGGTCACCTTGTAAATCTCAGTTAGGCAGATTAA
>NC_029781.3:76620860-76625585 GCF_000817695.3 Arachis duranensis | reverse complement strand
TATTGGAGTTGAACTCCAAGTTATAGTGTGTTTTGGGCGTTCAACTCCGGATCATGACGTTTTTCTGGCGTTTAACTCCAGACAGCAGCATGTACTTGGCGTTCAACGCCAAGTTACGTCGTCAATCATCGAATAAAGTATGAACTATTATGTATTTCTGGAAAGCCCTGGATGTCTACTTTCCAACGCCGTTAAGAGCGCGCCAATTGGAGTTCTGTAGCTCCAGAGAATCCATTTCGAGTGCAGGGAGGTCAGATTCCAACAGCATCAGCAGTCCTTTTGTCAGCCTTCTTCAGAGTTTTGCTCAAGTCCCTCAATTTCAGCCAGAATTTACCTGAAATCACAGAAAAACACACAAACTCATAGTAAAGTCCAGAAATGTGAATTTAACATAAAAACTAATGAAAACATCCCTAAAAGTGGCTTAGTGTCACCCTCCAATAGGATCTTGTTCATGCATCTGGCTGGGCTAATGCCCTTAAGATCACTGATGGACCACCCAAGAGCTATCTTGTGTGTCCTTAGCACTTGAATTAGTGCGTCCTCTTCCTGTGGCTCTAAGGTAGAGCTTATGATTACAGGAAAGGTATTACCTTCTCCCAGAAATGCATATTTCAGGGATGGTGGTAATGGTTTGAGCTCGGGTTTGGGAGGTTTCTCCTCTTCCTGAGGGATTTTCAGAGGTTCTATTATTCTCTCTGGTTTCTCCAGATCAGGATAAACATCTTTAAAGATATCCTCTAGCTCTGATTCGAGACTCTCAGTCATATTAACCTCTTTTACCAGAGAGTCAATAATATCAATGCTCATGCAGTCATTTGGGGTGTCTGGATGCTGCATAGCTTGAAAAACTTTCAACTTAAACTCATCCTCGTTGACTCTCAGGGTTACTTCCCCTTTTTGGACGTCAATAAGGGTTCGGCCAGTTGCTAGGAAAGGTCTTCCTAGAATGAGACTTGCACTCTTGTGCTCCTCCATTTCCAACACCACAAAGTCAGTGGGAAAGGCAAATGGCCCAACCTTGACAATCATGTCTTCAATCACACCTGATGGGTGTTTAATGGGACCATCAGCAAGTTGGAGACATATCTGGGTTGGTTTGACTTCATCAGTCAACCCAAGCTTTTTGATAATAGATGCAGATATTAGGTTGATACTTGCCCCAAGATCACATAGAGCTTGCTTGGTACAAGTACCTTCTAATGTGCATGGTATCATAAAGCTTTCGGGATCTTTAAGCTTCTCAGGTAAGCTTTTCAGAATGACTGCAATGCATTCTTCAGTGAGGTAAAATTTTTCAGTTCCCCTCCAATCCTTCTTATGACTTAAGATCTCTTTCATGAACTTAGCATAAGAGGGTATTTGCTCAAGTGCCTCTGCAAACAGAATCTTTATTTCAAGAGTCCTGAGATAGTTTGCAAAGCGGGCAAATTACTTATCCTGTTCCGCTTGGCGGAGTTTCTGAGGATAAGGCATTTTGGCTTTGTATTCCTCAACCTTAGTTGCTGCAGGTTTATTACTTGTAGATGTAGGTTGAGAAGCCTTTTTAGAGGGGTTGCTATCAGCACTTGTATGTGTCTGATCTCCCACTGGCATTTGAATGTCAGGGGTGGAAGCTGGAGTGGCGTTAGACGCCAACTCTTGACCTGTTTCTGGCGTTGAACGCCAGGACTGAGCATGGGTTAGGCATTCAACGCCAGCTTTCCACCCATTTTCTGGTGTTTGAGCGCTAGGATTATTCCTCTCTGGACTCTGACTGTCTTCAGAGGGATTTTGGATAGCAGTCTATTTATTTCTTGGCTTCCTACTGCCTTGAAGTGAGGTATTTAATGTTTTTCCACTTCTTAATTGAACTGCTTGGCATTCTTCTGTTATTTGTTTTGATAACTGCTATTCTGTTTGCTTCAACTGCACTTTCATATTCATATTAGCTATTCTTGTTTCTTGTAATATCTCCTTGAATTTGGCTAGCTGTTTTGTTAGAAAATCTAATTGCTGATTGAATTCAGTAACTTGTTCTGTAGGACTTAGTTCAGCAGTTACTGTTCTAGCCTCTTCTTTCATGGAAGGTTCGCTGCTTAGATACAGATGCTGATTTCTAGCAACTGTATCAATGAGTTCTTGAGCTTCTTCAATTGTCTTTCTCATGTGTATTGATCCACCAAATGAGTGGTCTAGAGAAATCTGAGCTTTCTCTGTAAGCCCATAATAAAAGATGTCTAATTGCACCCACTCTGAAAATATTTCAGAGGGGAATTTTCTTAGCATCTCTTTGTATCTCTCCCAGGCATCATAAAGGGATTCATTATCTCCTTGTTTGAAGCCTTGGATGCTCAGCCTTAGCTGTGTCATCTGTTTTGGAGGAAAATAGTGATTCATATTCTTCTTCGCAATTAAGTAAAATGGAAATGAGCGTCGCCTTATATAGACAGAGCACCCAACATGCCCCTGCGTGTTGCTGTAGATGTTGCCACGTGACTAACACGTGTCTCGCGTGCTAACCAAACACGTCCCCTATGTGTTCATCCTGCTCTACCTGTAACATCTATCCATCTGAAATTATGTCAAATAATTCTATTTCTAGCAAAAATACCAACATTTTTTTCATATAGAAAAAAATTAACCCCTAAAAAATTGTTTTGTATTAAAAGAAATTAAAAATTATATCAATTTAAAATAAAAATTAAAAATAAAAATTAAAAAATATATTTTAAAAATTTTCAAAAAAATGAGGAGAGAAAAAGTGGTTAGGATATTTTTGAAAAAGATATGATTTTTTTAAATCTTAAAAGGATAATATTTTGAAAATTTTTGAAATTGAAATATGAATTTTTATAGAAAATTTCGAAAAATTTGCTTGAAAATAGTTAGAGAAGATAATTTTTTTATTTTTGAAATTTATGATGAAAGAGAAAAATACACAAAAGACACAAGACTTAAAATTTTTAGATCTAATGTTCCTTGCTTTCGAAAATTTTGGAGAGAAAACACCAAACTTAAAAATTTTAAGATCAAAACACAAAGAAGACTCAAGAACACCTTGAAGATTCACAAGAACAACAACAAAAGAAAGAACACCAAACTTAAAAATTTTTTTGAAAACCAAATTAAATTTTCGAAAATTAAAGAAAATTAACAAGAGAACACCAAACTTAAAGTTTGGCACAAGATTCAATCAAAGAAAAAGTTATTTTTGAAAAAGTTTTAAAAAGAAGATACCCAATTGCCAAGAACATAAGCCAACGCTCTAGCCAACTGAGCTATAAATTTAACATGTTTTAATATTGTATAAAAATTAATATTTTTGAAAACTGATATTTTGAAAAAGCACAAGGAAAACACGAAAACACACAGAATAGGAAAAACCAAAGATCAAACAAGAAAAATTGACAAGAACAATTTGAAGATCAAGAAAAAATAAAGAACATGCAATTCGAAAATTGAGAGACAAAGAAAAGCATGCAATTGACACCAAACTTAGAACATGACACTAAACTCATAAAAAAACGAAAATTCAATTAAAGAAAAATAATATTTTTGAAAAATTTTTAAAAGGAATAATAGAAGATGCAATCCTAGTGACTCTAAACCAAAAAGACAAATTTTTCCTAATCTAAGTAACAAGAATCACCATCAGTTGTTCAAACTCAAACAATCCCCGGCAACGGGACCAAAAACTTGGTGCACAAAATTGTGTATGCCAATATTAATAGACTATTTCTCACAGCTTCGCACAACTAACCAGCAAGTGCACTGGGTCGTCCAAGTAATACCTTACGTGAGTAAGGGTCGAATCCCACAGAGATTGTTGGTTTGAAGCAATCTATGGTTATCTTGTAACTCTTAGTCAGGATATTAATTTTTATTATCAGTTTGAATTGCAAATAAACGAAAGAACATGAAATAAATATTTATTATGCAGTAATGGAGAATATGTTGGAGTTTTGGAGATGCTTTGTCCTCTGAATTTCAGCTTTTCCCTTGTCCTCCTCTTCGCACACACAAGGTTCCTCTTATGGCAAGCTGTATGTAGGGTGTCACCGTTGTCAATGGCTACTTCCCATCCTCTCAGTGAAAATGGTCCAAATGCTCTGTCACAGCACGACTAATCATCTGTCAGTTTTCGATCATATCGGAATAGGATCCATTGATCCTTTTGCGTCTGTCACTACGCCCAACACTCGCGAGTTTGAAGCTCATCACAGTCATCCAATCCTTGAATCCTACTCGGAATACCACAGACAGGTTTAGACCTTCCGAATTCTCAAGGATGCTGCTGGATTCTAGCTTATACCATGAAGATTCTGATTAAGGAATCTAAGAGATACTCACTCAATCTAATGTAGAACGGCTGTGGTTTTCAGGCACACGTTCATGGATTGAGGAAGGTGATGAGTGTCACGGATCATCACCTTCTTCATAGTGAAGCACAAATGAACATCTTAGATAGGAACAAGCGTGCTTGAATGGAAAACATAAATAATTGCATTAATTCATCGAGACGCTGCAGAGCTCCTCACCCCCAACAATGGAGTTTAGAGACTCATGCCGTCAAAAGGTATATAATTCAGATCTAAAATTTCATGAGATACAAAATAAGTCTCTAAAAGTTGTTTAAATACTAAACTAGTAGCCTAGGCTTATAGAAAATGAGTAAACTAAGATGAATAGTGCAGAAATCCACTTCTAGGGTCCACTTGGTGTGTGCTGGGGCTGAGACTTAAG
>NC_029781.3:76614026-76615189 GCF_000817695.3 Arachis duranensis | reverse complement strand
AGGATCTGTGGACCCCACAGGATCCCCACCTACCCCACCACTCTCTCTCTTCTTCCCCCACTCACCAATCACCTCAACACCTCTTTCCCAAACACCCTTCACCTATCAAATCCCATCTTTCTCTTCACCACTCACATCCATCCTTCATAAAACCCCACCTACCCCACCATTCAAATTCAAACCACTTCCCCACCCAAACACACCCTCACTTGGCCGAAAATCACCCTTCCCCTCTCCTATATAAACCCATCTTCACTCCTTCATTTTCACACAACCTAAACACCACTTCTTCCCCTTTTTGGCCGAACCACAAAGCCATTCCCTTTCCCTTCATTTCTTCTTCTTCTACTCTCTTCTTTCTTCTTTTGCTCGAGGACGAGCAACAATTTGAAGTTTGGTGTGGTAAAAGCATTGCTTTTTGTTTTTCCATAACCATTTATGACATCCAAGGCCGGAGAAACCTCTAGAAAGAGGAAAGGGAAGGCAAAAGCTTCCACCTCCGAGTCATGGGAGATGGAAAGATTCATCTCAAGGGTGCATCAAGACCACTTCTATGAAGTTGTGGCCTTGAAGAAGGTGATCCCCGAGGATTTTAGTGCTTATGTTTATCTATGTTTGTGTCTTGTGATCATTAGTGTCTTAGTGTCTATGCCTTAAAGTTATGAATGTCCTATGAATCCATCACCTTTCTTGAATAAAAAAAAACGTGCATAATTGAAAAAGAAAAGAATTGCATGAATTTTGAATTTTATAACAGTTTAATTATTTTGATGTGGTGGCAATATTTTTGTTTTTTGAACGTATGCTTAAACAGTGCATATGTCTTTTGAATTTGTGGTTCATGAATGTTGGCTCTTGAAAGAATGATGAAAAAGGAGACATGTTACTGAGGATCTGAAAAATCATAAAAATGATTCTTGAAGCAAGAAAAAGCAGTGAATACAAAAAAAAAAGGGAGAAAATTTCGAAAAAAAAGGGAGAAAAGAAAAAAAAAGAGAGAAGAAAGAAAGAAATAAAGTTGTGTTCCAAGGCAAAAAGAGTGTGCTTAAGAACCCTGGACACCTCTAGTTGGGGACTCTAGCAAAGCTGAGTCACAATCTGAAAAGGTTCACCCAATTATGTGTCTGTGGCATGTATGTATCCGGTGGTAATACTGGAAGACA
>NC_029781.3:76608324-76612945 GCF_000817695.3 Arachis duranensis | reverse complement strand
GGGGCGTTAGTGACAGATGCAAAAGAATCACTGGATTCTATTCCGACCTGATTGAGAGCTGACAGATGATTAGCCGTGCCGTGACAGGGTGCGTTGAATATTTCCACTGAGAGGATGGGAGGTAGCCACTGACAACGGTGAAACCCTTGCTTAAGCTTGCCATGGAAAGGAGTAAGAAGGATTGGATGAAGACAGTAGGAAAGCAGAGAGACGGAAGGGAAGGCATCTTCATACGCTTATCTGAAGTTCCTACCAATGAATTACATAAGTATCTCTATCTTTATCTTTATGTTTTATGCGTTTATCACCATACCCATTTGAGTTTGCCTGACTGATATTTACAAGGTGACCATAGCTTGCTTCATACCAACAATCTCTGTGGGATCGACCCTTACTCGCGTAAGGTTTATTACTTGGACGACCCAGTACACTTGCTGGTTAGTTGTGCGAAGTTGTGTTTATGCCATGGTATTGAACACCAAGTTTTTGGTTTCATCACCGGGGATTATTTGAGTTGTGAAAAGTAGTGATCACAATTTTGTGCACCAAAGCGCAAATGAACATCTTAGATAGGAACAAGCGTGTTTGAATGGAAAACAGAAATAATTGCATTAAGTCATCAAGACGCTGCAGAGCTCCTCACCCCCCAACAATGGAGTTTAGAGACTCATGCCGTCAAAAAGTACAAAATTCAGATCTAAAAATGTCATGAGATATAAAATAAGTCTCTAAAAGTTGTTTAAATACTAAACTAGTAGCCTAGGTTTACAGAAAATGAGTAAACTAAGATGAATAGTGTAGAAATCCATTTCTGGGGCCCACTTGGTGTGTGCTGGGGCTGAGACTTAAGCTTCAAACGTGCCTGGGCTGTTTCTGAAGTTGAACGCCAGGTTGTAACCTGTTTCTGGTGTTGAACTCTAACTTGCAACCTGTTTCTGGCGCTGAACGCCAGACTACAACATGGAGCTGGCGTTAAACGCCAGTTTACATCGTCTATCTTCGCGCAAAGTATGGACTATTATATATTGATGGAAAGCCCTGAATGTCTACTTTCCAACCCAATTAAGAGCGCGCCAATTGGACTCCTGTAGCTCCAAAAAATCCATTCCGAGTGTAGGGAGGTCAGAATCCAACAGCATCAGCAGTCCTTTTTCAGCCTAAATCAGATTTTTGCTCAGCTCCCTCAATTTCAGCCAGAAAATACCTGAAATTATAGAAAAACACACAAACTCATAGTAAAGTCCAGAAATATGAATTTTTCCTAAAAACTAATAAAAATCTACTAAAAACTAACTAAAACATACTAAAATCTACATGAAATTACTCCCAAAAAGCGTATAAAATATCCGCTCATCAGCACTCTTCTGTTATCTGTTTAGATAATTGCTATCTTGTCTGATCTAATTAGCATTTTGGTGTCTTGTAGCATCTCTTTAAATTCTGCTAACTGTTTTGTCAGAAAAAATAATTGCTGATTGAGTTCAGCAACTTGTTTTGGAGGACTAAGTTCAATGGATACTACTTTAGCCTCTTCTTTCATGGAGGACTCACTACTTAAGTACAGATGCTGATTTCTAGCAACCGTATCTATGAGCTCTTGAGCCTCTTCAATTGTCTTTCTCATGTGTATCGATCCACCAGCTGAGTGGTCTAGAGATATCTGGCTCTTTTCTGTAAGCCTGTAGTAGAAGATGTCTAATTGCACCATTCTGAAAACATTTCAGAGGGGTATTTCCTTAGCATCTCTCTGTACCTCTCCCAGGCATTATAAAGAGATTCACTATCCTCTTGTTTAAAGCCTTGGATGTCTAGTCTTAGCTATGTCATCCTTTTGAAGGGAAATATTGATTCAGGAATTTGTCTGATTTCCATGTTCTTATACTGGCTTTGGGTTGGTTGTTTAACCACCTCTTAGCTTGGTCTTTTATAGCAAATAGAAATAGCAATAATCTGTAGATATTCTGATCCACTTCCTTATCACGTACTGTGTCAGCAATTTATAAGAACTGTACTAGAAACTCAGTAGGTTCTTCCTGTGGAAGACTAGAATATTGGCAATTTTGCTGCACCATAATAATGAGCTGAGGGTTTAGCTCAGAATTGCTGACTCTGATGGGGGGTATACAGATACTACTCCCATATGAAGCAGTAGTGGGGTTAGCATATGACCCCAGAGTCCTTCTGGACTGTTCATTTTCACTTGGGTCCATGATGGAGAAAGGGAGATGATGTGGATTGTAAATACACAATTTTCTCTTTTTTTCCTTTTTTTTTGGAAAATCGAAATTAAAAGAAAATAAAAATAAAATAAAATAAACGAAAAATTGAATATAAGTTCAAAAATTAGAAGAAAAATAAATAAAAGAAAATTAAAAACTAAAATAATTAATTAATTAAAAAGATTTGAAAAATTGTGGATGAGGATTTTCAAAAAATGGAGAGAGAGAAAGTGGTTAGGAAGTTTTGAAAAAGATATGATTTTAAAAATTTAAAGATTGAAACTTTCTTAACAAGAAAACACCAAACTTAAAATTTTTCAATCAAACTAATAAAATAGGACAAGTAATTCGAAAATTATAAAAAAAGAAAAAGGATTTTGAAAAAATTTTATAAAAGATTTTCGAAAAATATAAAAAAGAAAATTGAAAAAGAATTTTTTTTGAAAAAGATTTAAAAAGATAAATTTTTAAAATTGAAATTTTGACTTGACTAACAAGAAACTACCAAATTTTAAAAATTTTGACTAAGTCAACCTAAGAAATTCGAAAATGATGAGTAAATAAAGAAAAATATATATTTTTTTTGAATTTAATGAGGAAAGAGAAAAATAATAAAATGACACCAAACTTAGAATTTTTAGATCAAAACAAAGAAAACAAACAAGAAAACTTTGAATGTCCAGATGAACACCAAGAACAAATTTTAAAAGTTTTTAAGGAAATAAGGACACTAATAATTCAAAAATGTATAAGATAAACAACAAAAGACACCAAACAAGAAAATTTAAAGATCAAATAAAGAAAATTATCAAGAACAATTTAAAGATCAAGAAAGAACTAAGAACATGTAATTAAAAATATGAAGAAAAATAAAAACATGCAATTCGAAAAATTGAATGAAAATAAAAATATGCAATTGAAACCAAACTTAAAACATGAAACTAAACTCAAACAGAAGACTCAATTATTAGTTTATTTGTTTTTTATCTATTTATTAAAAATTTTCGAAAAAAAATCTTGAAAAAGAAAACAAGAATTTTAAAATTTTAACAAAAACAATAATAAAAGACTTAAAGAAAAATTAAAGATTAATAAAGAAAAATAAGATTTTTGACAAGAAAATAAAAGACTCAAATTTAGTGACTCTAAACCAAAAAAGATAATCTTTTCCTAATCTAAGCAACAAGATGAACCGTCAGCTGTCTAAACTTGAACAATCCCCGAAAACGGCGCCAAAAACTTGGTGCATGAAATTGTGATTCACACTTTTTACAACTCTGGTACAATTAACCAGCAAGTGCACTGGGTCGTCCAAGTGATACCTTACGTGAGTAAGGGTCGATCCCACGGAGATTGCCAGCTTGAAGCAAGCTATGGTTATTCTGTAACTCTTAGTCAAGATATTAGTGATAAAAATGATTTTGTTTCTAAAAAGTAAAAGAGCATGAAATTAATGATACTTGTTGTTCAGTAATGGAGAATAGGTTGAGGTTCAGATATGCTCTGGTGCACGAAATTGTGATCATCAATGGTGCCATCAACATGGTACGCTCAATTGCAATCTCAACTCTTTATCACAACTTCGCACAACTAACCAGCAAGTGCACTGGGTCGTCCAAGTAATAAACCTTACGCGAGTAAGGGTCGATCCCACGGAGATTGTTGGTATGAAGCAAGCTATGGTCATCTTGTAAATCTCAGTCAGGTGGATTCAAATGGTTATGGATGATTAATGATTAAAAGATGAATAAAACATAAAATAAAGATAGAGATACTTATGTAATTCATTGGTGAGAATTTCAGATAAGCGTATGGAGATGCTTTGTCCCTTCCGTCTCTCTGCTTTCCCACTGTCTTCATCCAATCCTTCTTACTCCTTTCCATGGCAAGCTGTATGTTGGGCATCACCGTTGTCAATGGCTACAGTCCCGTCCTCTTAGTGAAAATGTTCAACGAGCTTTGTCATAGCACGGCTATTTATCTGTCGGTTCTCGATCATGTCGGAATAGAATCTAGTAATTCTTTTGCGTCTGTCACTAACGCCCCACAATCGCGGGTTTGAAGCTCGTCACAGTCATTCAATCCTTGAATCCTACTCAGAATACCACAGACAAGGTTTAGACCTTCTGGATTCTCTTGAATGCCGCCATCAATTCTAGCTTCTACCACAAAGATTATGATTAAGGAATCCAAGAGATAAACATTCAAGCCTTGTTTGCTTGTAGAACGGAAGTGGTTGTCAGGCACGCGTTCATAAGTGAGAATGATGATGAGCGTCACATAATCATCACATTCATCATGTTCTTGGGTGCGAATGAATATCTTAGAACAAGAATGAGCTGAATTGAATA
Source organism: Arachis duranensis (assembly GCF_000817695.3). Classification (NCBI taxonomy): domain Eukaryota; kingdom Viridiplantae; phylum Streptophyta; class Magnoliopsida; order Fabales; family Fabaceae; genus Arachis; species Arachis duranensis. The sequence goes on along the minus strand of NC_029781.3, from coordinate 76,608,375 downwards.
GAAGAACAATAGTAATTGCATTAACACTCGAGGTACAACAGAGCTCCACAC
>NC_029781.3:76606854-76607596 GCF_000817695.3 Arachis duranensis | reverse complement strand
CTTATCACAACACCAAACTTAAATTGTTGCTTGTCCTCAAGCAACTGAAAATCAAATATGATAAAAAGAAGAGAATATGCAATGAATTCCAAAAACATCTATGAAGATCAGTATTAATTAGATGAGCGGGGCTTTTAGCTTTTTGCCTCTGAACAGTTTTGGCATCTCACTCTATCCTTTGAAATTCAGAATGATTGGCTTCTATAGGAACTCAGAATCTAGATAGTGTTATTGATTCTCCTAGTTAAGTATGATGATTCTTGATCACAGCTACTTTATGAGTCTTGGCCGTGGCCCAAAGCACTCTGTCTTCCAGTATTACCACCGGATACATACATGCCACAGACACATAACTGGGTGAACCTTTTCAGATTGTGACTCAGCTTTGCTAGAGTCCCCAATTAGAGGTGTCCAAGGTTCTTAAGCACACTCTTTTTGCCTTGGATCACGACTTTATTTTTACCCTTGCCTTTTGGCTTTTTTTTTTCAACTTGCTTTCTCTCTCTTTTTTTATTGTATTCACTGCTTTTTCTTGCTTCAAGAATCATTTTTATGATTTTTTATATCCTCAGTAACATGTCTCCTTTTTTCATCATTTTTTCAAGAGCCAACATTCATGAACAACAAATTCAAAAGACATATACACTGTTCAAGCATACATTCAGAAGTCAAAGTATTGTCACCACTTCAAAATAATTAATCTGTTATAAAATTCAAAATTCATGAAATTCTTCTCTTTTTC
>NC_029781.3:76604831-76606338 GCF_000817695.3 Arachis duranensis | reverse complement strand
CCTCTTGAATCTCTCTTCCATTGGGCGCCCTCTTCACATATGATTGTGAGGACTTGGTCCAACCTTTGATCAAAGTTGACCCTTCTAGTGTAAGGGTGCTCATCTCCTTGCATCATGGGCAAGTTGAATGCCAACCTTGCATTTTCCGGACTAAAATCTAAGCATTTCCCCCGAACCATTGTAAGCCAATTCTTTGGGTCCGGGTTCACACTTTGATCATGGTTCTTGGTGATCCATGCATTGGCATAGAACTCTTGAACCATTAAGATTCTGACTTATTGAATGGGGTTGGTGAGAGCTTCCCATCCTCTTCTCCTAATCTCATGTCGGATCTCCGGATATTCGCTCCTTTTGAGCTTAAAGTGGACCTCGGGGATTACTTTCTTCTTGGCCACAACTTCATAGAAGTGGTCTTGATGGACCTTTGAGATGAACCTCTCCATCTTCCATGACTCAGAGGTGGAAGCAATTGCCTTCCCTTCTCTCCATCTCCCATGACTCGGAGGTGGAAGCTTTTGCCTTCCCTTTCCTCTTTCTAGAGGTTTCTCCGGCCTTAGATGCCATAAATGGTTATGGAAAAACAAAAAGCAATGCTTTTACCACACCAAACTTAGAAGGTTTGCTCGTCCTCAAGTAAAAGAAGAAAGAAGAGAGTAGAAGAAGAAGAAATAGAGGAGATGGAGGTGGCTTTATTTTTTGGCCAAGGGGGAGAAGTAGTGTCTAGGTTGTGTGAAAAGAATGGTGGGATTTGATAGGTGAGGGGTTTTTGGGGAAGAGGTGTTGAGGTGATTGGTGAATGGGTAAAGAAGAGAGAGAGTGGTGGGGTAGGTGGGGATCCTGTGGGGTCCACAGATCCTGAGGTGTCAAGGATAATTCATCCCTGCACCAAGTGGCGAGCAAAAATGCTCCTTCTGCCAATCCTGGCGTTAAACGCCGGGTTGGTGCCCATTTCTGGCGTTTAACGCCAGCTTCTTGCCCATTCCTGGCGTTAAACGCCAGTCTGGTGCCCCTTTCTGGCGTTAAACGCCCAGAATGGTACCAGACTAGGCGTTAAACGCCCATTTGCTGTCTTCATTGGCGTTTAAACGCCAGCAAGTTTTTCTCCAGGGTGTGCTGTTTTTCTTTTTGTTTTTCATTTTGTTTTTGCTTTTATCAATTGTTTTTGTGACTTCACATGATCATCAACCTACAGGAAACATAAAATAATAAAAGGAAAATAGATAAAATATAACATTGGGTTGCCTCCCAACAAGCGCTTCTTTAATGTCAGTAGCTTGACAGTGGGCCCTCATGGAGCCTCACAGATACTCAGAGCAATGTTAGAACCTCCCAACACCAAACTTAGAGTTTGACTGTGGCGGTTCAACACCAAACTTAGAATTTGGTTGTGGCCTCCCAACACCAAACTTAGAGTTTGACTGTGGAAGGCTCTGTTTGACTCTGTTTTGAGAGAAGCTCTTCATGCTTCCTCTCCATGGTTACAGAGGGATATCCTTGAGCCTTAAAC
>NC_029781.3:76603218-76603702 GCF_000817695.3 Arachis duranensis | reverse complement strand
GTTCTTTGGTGAGCAAAGGGGATTCATCCTCCCAAGTCTCATTTCCAAATAACTTGTCATTCAGCTTCATGATTGCTCCAATGTATTTGGCAACTTGCTCTTTAGTGACATACTCATCCTCTTCAGAGGAAGAATACTCATCAGAGCTCATGAATGGCAGAAGTAAGTCCAATGGAATCTCTATGGTCTCAGTTTGAGCCTCAGATTCCCATGGTTCCTCATTGGGGAACTCATTGGAGGCCAGTGGGCGTCCAGTGAGGTCTTCCTCAGTGGCGTTCACTGCCTCTTCTTCCTCCCAGAATTCGGCCATGTTGATGGCCTTGCACTCTCCTTTTGGATTTTCTTCTGTATTGCTTGGGAGAGTACTAGGAGGGAGTTCAGTAATTTTCTTGCTCAGCTGACTCACTTGTCCTTCCAAATTCCTAATGGAGGACCTAGTTTCAGTCATGAAACTTTGAGTGGTTTTGATTAGATCAGAGACCAT
>NC_029781.3:76600728-76601129 GCF_000817695.3 Arachis duranensis | reverse complement strand
GGCGTTTAACGCCCAAAATGCTACCCTTTTGGGCGTTAAACGCCCAACCAGGTACCCTGGCTGGCGTTTAAACGCCAGTCTGTCCTTCTTCACTGGCCGTTTTGAACGCCCAGCTTTTTCTGTGCAATTCCTCTGCTGTATGTTCTGAATTTTCAATCCTCTTTATTATTGACTTGAAAAGACACAAATTAAAAATATTTTTGGATTTTTAATAATACGGAAAAATCAAAATGCAACAAGAATCAAATAACAATGCATGCAAGACACCAAACTTAGCAGTTTGTATACTACTGACACTAACAAAATGAAAATGCATATGAGACACACAAAACACTCAAGTCAATAGAATTCAAAGATCAGAGCAAGTAAATCATCAAGAACATCTTGAAGATCACTAAGAT
>NC_029781.3:76599606-76600578 GCF_000817695.3 Arachis duranensis | reverse complement strand
TTTTTCGAAAATTAAGTGGAAAAAGGTATCAAAATTCTTAATGAGAATTCCAGGAATCAGTGCAATGCTAGTCTAAGACTCCGGTCCAGGAATTAGACATGGCTTCACAGCCAGCCAAGCTTTCAAAGAAAGCTTCGGTCCAAAACACTAGACATGGCCAAAGGCCAGCCAAGCCTTAGCAGATCATTGCTCCAAGAGCAAGATTGATAAAAATCAACAAGCTTTTGTGGTGATAAGTTGAAACCTCGGTCCAATGAAATTAGACATGGCTTCTCAGCTAACCAGATTTCAACAAATCATCATGAAACTCTAGAATTCATCTTCAAGAATTTCGAAAAAAATAAATACCTAATCTAAGCAACAAGATGAACCGTCAGTTGTCCAAACTAGAACAATCCCGAGCAATAACGCCACTACTTGGTGTTGTTGCCGGATCTTGGCACTGATGTTACCACAAGCTTGCTCAAAACTTGAACAATCCCCGGCAACGGCGCCAAAAAACTTGGTGCGCGAAATTGTGAACAATACTTTTTCACAAATCTCATAATCCCCGGTCATGAACCCCAAAGAACTTGGTAGCTCAATACCATGGCATTACACAACTTCGCACAACTAACCAGCAAGTGCACTGGGTCGTCCAAGTAATAAACCTTACGCGAGTAAGGGTCGATCCCACGGAGATTGTTAGTATTGAAGCAAGCTATGGTCATCTTGTAAATCTTAGTCAGGCAAACTCAAATGGATATGATGATGAACGAAAATAAACAATAAGATAAAGATAGAGGTACTTATGTAATTCATTGGTAGGAACTTCAGATAAGCGCATGAAGATGCCTTCCCTTCCGTCTATCTGCTTTCCTACTGTCTTCATCCAATCCTTCTTACTCCTTTCCATGGCAAGCTTAAGCAAGGGTTTCACCGTTGTCAGTGGCTACCTCCCATCCTCTCAGTGAAAACGATTGCATATGCTCT
>NC_029781.3:76597994-76599277 GCF_000817695.3 Arachis duranensis | reverse complement strand
CAATAGTCAAAGGTCCTACTTATAGAAAACTAGTAGCCTAAGGTGTACAGAAATAAGTAAATGACATAAAAATCCACTTCTAGGCCCACTTGGTGTGTGCTTGGGCTGAGCAATGAAGCATTTTCGTGTAGAGACTCTTTTTGGAGTTAAACGCCAGCTTTTATGCCAGTTTGGGCGTTTAACTCCCATTTGGGTGCCAGTTCCAGCGTTTAACGCTGGGATTCCTGAGGGTGACTTTGAACGCCGGTTTGGGCCATTAAATCTTGGGCAAAGTATGGACTATCATATATTGCTGGAAAGCCCAGGATGTCTACTTTCCAACGCCGTTGAGAGCGCGTCAATTGGGCTTTTGTAGCTCCAGAAAATCCACTTCGAGTGCAGGGAGGTCAGAATCCAACAGCATCTGCAGTCCTTTTCAGTCTCTGAATCAGATTTTTACTCAGGTCCCTCAATTTCAGCCAAAAAATACCTGAAATCACAGAAAAACACACAAACTTATAGTAAAGTCCAGAAAAGTGAATTTTAACTAAAAACTAATAAAAATATACTAAAAACTAACTAGATCATACTAAAAACATACTAAAAACAATGCCAAAAAGTGTATAAATTATCCGCTCATCAGTGTTCAACTCCAAAAGAAGCCTCAGCTTGTGGATAGATCAAGCTCAGCCCAAACATACAGCAAGTGGGCCCTGGAAGTGGATTTATGCATCAATTACTTACTTCTGTAAACCCTAGTAGCTAGTTTATTATAAATAGGACCTTTTACTAGTGTATTAGTAATCTTTTGGCCATTCGGTCTTTTGATCATTCAGGGGGCTGGCCATTCGGCCATGCCTGAACCTTTCACTTAGGTATTTTCAACGGTGGAGTTTCTACACACCATAGATTAAGGGTGTGGAGCTCTGTTGTACCTCAAGTTTCAATACAATTACTATTACTTTCTATTCAATTCTCTTTTATTTCTGTTCTAAGATATTCGTTGCACTCCAACTTGATGAATGTGATGATCCGTGACACTCATCATCATTCTCACCTATGAACGTGCGTGACTGACAACCACTTCCGTTCTACCTTAGGCCGGGCGCATATCTCTTAGATTCCCCAACAGAATCTTCGTGGTATAAGCTAGATAGATGGCGGCATTCATGGGAATTCGGAAAGTCTAACCTTGTCTGTGGTATTTCGAGTAGGATTCCGGGAATCCGGAAAGTCTAACCTTGTCTGTGGTATTCCGAGTAGGATTCTGGGATTGAATGACTGTGACGAGCTTCAAACTCCTA
>NC_029781.3:76592821-76597866 GCF_000817695.3 Arachis duranensis | reverse complement strand
ATGAATGTAATAAGAAAGTAGAGATTCAAGAGGAGCACAGCATCTCCATACGCCTATCTGAAATTCCCACTTTTGATTTACATAAGTATTTTTATCCTATTTTATTTTCTGTTTATTATTAATTTTCGAACTTATCATAAACCAACTTAATCCGCCTAATTGAGATTTACAAGGTGACCATAGCTTGCTTCATACCAACAATCTCCGTGGGATTGACCCTTACTCACGTAAGGTATTATTACTTGGACGACCCAGTGTACTTGCTGGTTAGTTGAACGGAGTTGTGATCACACGTGCCATTACCAGGGATTACTAAGATCCCAATTCATCATACCATGATCTCTTTGGGGTATTTTTGATAGAGCCAATATTTAAATTTCATACAAGTACAAAGAGACCAACTTTGAGGATCACAATTTCGTCCACCACCCGTCATTTCTAACTAAGTTTTATTGCTAAAAAGATCTTTCTCTAGCTCTAGTTTTCTGCCCTAGCCCAAAACTCGAAAATAGCTTTGGATTTTTTAGTTTCTTTGTGTTTTTTTTGTTCAGGCGTGATCTAGCATTGGAATATTGTTGAGTTTTACCCCTAATCTTGTTGGGTAAGGTAAGGTATCACTAAACCCTTGTGATTAGTCATTTTTTGAACCCTAGGTTTAATGTTTTGTATGTTATATGATGTTAGATTGAGGTTTGGTGTTTGTTGGAGTGAGCTTGATGGTTTTGGAGCTTTGAGTCTGAGCTTTGGTGTTTTGAGTTGCGTAAAAATCGGCCAAGGTATGGTTTCGGTTTCCTTTATGTAATATGTAATGTTTCGTGACACTTAGACTAGTGGACCTTAAGATAGGATTGAATGGATGATGATTGATGATGATTATTGATGTTGATTGTTGGTATTTAATGACTATGAAGGTGGATGATGAATGTTGTGATTTATTGTTGTTAATGAGGAGTGTTGATATTGTTGATAAATGATGTGGATTATGAATTTTGATGATAATAAATCGATGCTTGGATTGATAAGTGTTGAAGGAGTTGATAAATTGGGATATTAAGGTTTGAATGCTGTATAGTTGAATAATGATAGAATTTAGGAGCTTTGATGTGATTTAAGTTGAATTTAGATGATGATGAATAATGATTTTGATGGTGTAAAATAGTGTAATTGGGAAAGTTATTGATGGTTGAGTTTGAGGAATGAATAGTATAGACTTTTGTGTTGTTTTGGTATTGTTTGGGTTGTGAGTAGTTTGGTTTTGAATTGAGAGTTTTGCTAAAGTTGAGTTTTTAGTGTTTTTGGTAAAAATAGGTTTTTAGGCCAACTTTGGTGGATCATATCTTGAGCTACAGTTTTTGAAATTGATGGAATTTTGTATAAAATCTGAGATAATTCAAAGATCTTTAAAACGGTGAAGATTTTGTGGAAATTGGAATTTTGTAGAAAAAGATAGGATCGTTGGAAGTATATGTCAAAAATATGATTTTTGTGATGTTGCAGAAATTGTAAGTTCTAGTTTATGTGCTCACGCCCACTGCTATGCGCATGCTTTGAACAGGGGCCACATTCTTACTTGTGTGCATGCACACCTTCGTGCGCATACACACCCTGTGAATTTTAGAAATGTGCATACGTACTTTCTGGTGTGCACGCACACATAGGGAGATGCCTACTGTTGAAAGCGCTAACACACTCTAGTGGGCACACACACCTTGCAAATTTTGCAAGTTGTGCATACGCACAACATCGTGCACACGCACACACTGAGGAGTTCCTTCTGTTGAGGGTGTTTGCACGTATCTATGCGTTCACTCAGAAAGGAAAATTTTACCTTCTCTGCGTACGCACACCTCTATGTGTATGCACACTTTGAGAAAACTCTTTTGGGAGTGCGTCATACAACCCTATGCATACACACGCTGCCCTGTTTTTCAATGAAACCTTGTTTTTAACTGTTTTACATTTCCAGCAAGCTTGCAAACTTCTGTAACACTTGTTTAAAACCTTCTTGCCAGTTTTAGGGTCTTGAATCAAGGGAGAAAATAATAAAAGAATAAAAAGGGTATTTTTAGTTATGAGTTTAGAGCCAGTGACATAGATTTTTGGAAGGTTTGTGTAAATCCTAGCTTGAATTGGTGAAGGCTGAGTTGTGAAGTATAGGGTTGAAGAGAATTTTGAGAAATGGGAATGCTTATAATGAATTTGAGAAGTTGGAAACCGGTGAAGATTATGATGAATTGATAAATTGGAAAGGAATGATGAAATTTTTGGATTATATGGGAGTGTGCGAGGCCTATATCCCTGGCATGGTAATTTTTCTGTTGCAAGAGTGTGGGGGTCTATATCCCTGGCATGGCAATTTTTCTGCTGCACGACTGTACCAGGCACTATATCCTTGGAATGATTTATGGTGAGACAGTTGTTGTTGATTCCTTCTCTGCTGCATGAGTGTGTAGAGCATATATCTCTCTGGCATGGTAGGAAGGCTACATGCGATAGAATGTGTTGGGTTAGCATTTACGGACCGACAAGTGTTATCACGCGCCAATAGAACTGGCATTCATCATGTGCATCTTCTACTTATTTGTTTTTTTTTTTTTTGCTTAATTTCTGTTATGCCTAAATGAAACACATATTTACTTGCTAACTGTTCTAATTGCTGTATATGTACTTTACTTGTCTGCATTACTTGTGTTTTCTTTTTGGAATGAGGAGGCTCGGTAGGTGGTGGCGATGGGATCGCATGGATGTTAGGCTGGCGAAGGCTGTGGGACAGTGGGGCTATGTTAGTTAGAAATCCCTTAAGATAGAATACCCTATTTATGCTTTAAGTTATTTATTTATTCTAAGCTTGAATATCTGTATCGGTGTGAAGTTCTAGGATTGCCTTTGGCATCCCGAAACCTTAAATATTATATACTAAGCACTATTACCATATTGAGAACCTCTGGTTCTAATACCATATGTTGTTGTTTTTCAAATGTAGGTTGTAACTGATGCCAGGGCATCTAGACCAGTTTTATTGACCTTTTCTTTACTGTTTTAGGATAGTTTCATGCATTTTCTTAGGAAATAAGCAAGTTTTGGATAAAATTACATTTACACCTTGATTTAAGCAACTATTGTGAATTTTACATGATTTTATAAGGATTATGCAAGGATTGAATGACATATTGATGATGCATAATCTCATGACTTGGACTAGAGCTTTGATGCACTTTATTTGCTTGATTTTAGGACAAATAAAGCAAGGAAGAACCACATTAGTAGTCACATTAATCTAATTAATGCGACCACTAATGTAGAATGGGAATAAGCTTGCAACGTTAATGAGAAAAGTGATCGCCAATAACGTCTTCAAAGCGATCATAGCCCACGTTAATTGCTACGTTAACTACATTAACGTGGTAGTTAACGTGGAGGAAAAGGGAGCTCCAGCGTTAGTGGTAAAAGTGAATACCACTAACGCTCCAAATTGGCAATTGGCCATGTTAAGAGTCATATTAACTTAGTTAACGTGAACCCTAACGTGGAAAGGGAAGACAATGCCAACGTTAGTGACACTCACCTTTGTCACTAACATTTGATCAAGCCAACATTGCCCACGTTAGTGGTCATGTTAAGACCACTAACGTGAGAGATAACGTGGAGCTAAGCATGATAAGCCAACGTTAGTGACACTCACCTTTGTCACTAACGTTGGAGATGGCATTCACTACCACGTTAGTGGCCACATTAATCCAATTAACGTGAGATCTAACGTGGGAATGAGGGGCGTTTGGAGCGTTACCCACGTTAAGGGCCACGTTAGTTACACTAATGTAGATCACTAACGTGGGGAAAAGAGGCAAAGAGCAACGTTATTGGAAAAGGTGATTCCTAATAACATTTGCGAAGGACCAAGAGGCAACGTTAGTGGTCACGTTAGTGCCACTAACGTTGAAGTTAACGTGGACCATTTTGGGTTGGAACGTTAGTGAAAAAGGTGATTGCCACTAACGTTCTCAAACCCACATTTTCACTTAACGTTAACACCACTAACGTCCTAACTAACGCCCATGCCTAACTCACACTTTTCTGTAAGCTGAGCCCACTGAAGATTGTAACTGCTTCAACTCAAGATCTAAGGCCCATATCCAAGACTTGAAGAACTCACTAGAAGATCAAGAAGAGTTGTATATATAGGAGTAGTTTTGAACTATAGAGAAGGTTGGCACTTTGGAGAACTACCCTCTGTATATTTACTTTTCTACGTTTTTCTAGTTAAGCATGTATTCTTTACTACCATTTTCCGTTTCCAGAGCTATGAACAACTAAACCCCTTTCATTGGGTTAGGGAGTGGTGCACAAAATTGTAATCATCAATGGCGCCATCAACATGGTACGCTCAATTGCAATCTCAACTCTTTATCACAACTTCGCACAACTAACCAGCAAGTGCACTGGGTCGTCCAAGTAATAAACCTTATGCGAGTAAGGGTCGATCCCACGGAGATTGTTGGTATGAAGCAAGCTATGGTCATCATGTAAATCTCAGTCAGGCAGATTCAAATGGTTATAGATGATTTATGAATAAAGCATAAAATACTTATGTAATTCATTGGTGAGAATTTCAGATAAGTGTATGGAGATGCTTTGTCCCTTCCGTCTTTCTGCTTTTCTACTGTCTTCATCCAATCCTTCTTACTCCTTTCCATGGCAAGCTGTATGTTGGGCATCACCGTTGTCAATGGCTACAGTCCCGTCCTCTCAGTGAAAATGTTCAACGCGCTCTGTCACAGCACAGCTATTCAGCTGTCGGTTCTCGATCATGTCGGAATAGAATCTAGTGATTCTTTTGCGTCTGTCACTAACGCCCTACAATCGTGAGTTTGAAGCTCGTCACAACCATTCAATCCTTGAATCCTACTCAGAATACCACAAACAAGGTTTAGACCTTCCGGATTCTCTTGAATGCCGCCATCAATTCTAGCTTATACCACGAAGATTCCGGTTAAGAAATCCAAGAGATATCAATTAGAGCCTTGTTTGCTTGTAGAACAGAAGTG
>NC_029781.3:76591412-76592626 GCF_000817695.3 Arachis duranensis | reverse complement strand
CTATGGTGTGTAGAAACTCCACCGTTGAAAATACATAAGAACAAGGTCTAGGCATGGCCGAGAGGCCAGCCTCCATGATCTGAGGACTAGGCGTCCAAAGATGATCCTAAGATCTAAAGTGATCAAAAGATTTCAGGATGTCAAATACAATAGCAAAAGGTCCTATTTGTAGAGAACTAGTAGCCTAGGGTTTACAAAGATGAGTAAATGACAAAAAAATCCACTTCCGGGCCCACTTGGTATGTGCTTGGGCTGAGCATTGAAGCATTTTCGTGTAGAGACTTTTCTTGGAGTTAAACACCAGCTTTTGTGCCAGTTTGGGCGTTTAAATCCCATTCTTGTGCCAGTTCTGGCATTTTACGCCAGAATTCTTGAGCTGACTTGAAACACCTGTTTGGGCCATCAAATCTCGAGAAAAGTATGAACTATTATACATTGCTGGAAAGCCCAGGATGTCTACTTTCCAACGCAATTTAGAGCGCGCCAATTGGGCTTCTGTAGCTCCAGAAAATCCACTTCGAGTGCTAGGTGTTTAATGCCAGCTTCTTGCACCTTCCTGGCATTAAACGCCAGTTTGGTGCCCCTTTCTGGCGTTAAACGCCCAGAATGATGCCAGACTAGGCGTTAAACGCCCATTTGCTGCCCTTACTGGCGTTTAAATGCCAGCAAGTTTTCCTCCAGGGTGTGCTATTTTTCTTTCTGTTTTTCATTCTGTTTTTGCTTTTTTCAATTGATTTTGTGACTTCCCATGATCATCAACCTATAAAAAACATAAAATAACAAAGACCACATGATCATGAACCTAATAAAACATTAAAGAACAGTAAAAGAAAAATAAAATTAGATAAATAAAAATTGGATTGCCTCCCAATAAGCGCTTCTTTTATGTCAATAGCTTGACAGTGGGCTCTCATGGAGCCACACAGGTGATCAGGTTAATGTTGTAGACTCCTAACACCAAACTTAGAGTTTGGATGTGGGGATTCAACACCAAACTTAGAAGTTGGTTGTGGCCTCCCAACACCAAACTTAGAGTTTGACTGTGGGGGCTCTATTTGACTCTATTTTGAGAGAAGCTCTTCATGCTTCCTCTCCATGGTTACAGAGGGATATCCTTGAGCCTTAAACACAAGGGATTCCTCATTCACTTGAATGACCAATTCTCCTCTGTCAACATCAATCACAGCCTTTGCTGTGGCTAGGAAGGGTCTGCC
>NC_029781.3:76590465-76591215 GCF_000817695.3 Arachis duranensis | reverse complement strand
TCCCTAGCTTCTCCATTACAGAGAGAGGCATGAGGTTTATGCTTGACCCTAGGTCACACAGAGCCTTCTTGAAGGTCATGGAGCCTATTGTACAAGGTATTGAGAACTTCCCAGGGTCCTGTCTCTTTTGAGGTAATCTCTGCCTAGTCAAGTCATCCAGTTCTTTGGTGAACAAAGGAGGTTCATCCTTCCAAGTCTCATTACCAAGTAACTTGTCATTTAGCTTCATGATTGCTCCAATGTATTTAGCAACTTGCTCTTTAGTGACATCTTCATCCTCTTCAGAGGAAGAATACTCATCAGAGCTCATGAATGGCAGAAGTAAATCCAATGGAATCTCTATGGTCTCAGTGTGAGCCTCAGATTCCCATGGTTCCTCATTAGGGAACTCATTGGAGACCAGTGGACGTCCATTGAGGCCTTCCTCAGTGGCGCTCACTGCCTCTTTCTCCTCTCCAAGTTCGGCCATGTTGATGGCCTTACACTCTCCTTTTGGATTCTCTTCTGTATTACTTGGAAGAGTGCTCGGAAGGAGTTCAGTAACTTTCTTACTCAGCTGACCCACTTGTGCCTCCAAGTTTCTAATGGAGGATCTTGTTTCAGTCATGAAACTTTGAGTGATTTTGATTAGATCAGAGACCATGGTTGCTAAGTCAGAGTAGCTCTGCTTAGAATTCTCTGTCTATTGCTGAGAAGATGATGAAAAAAGGCTTGCCATTGCTAAACCTGTTTCTTCCACCATTATTGTTT
>NC_029781.3:76586256-76590376 GCF_000817695.3 Arachis duranensis | reverse complement strand
TGATTTCTCCATGAAGGATTATAGGTGTTTCCATAGGGTTCTCCCATGTAATTCACCTCTTCCATTAATGGGTTCTCAGGATCATAAGCTTCTTCTTCAGATGAAGCATCATTAGTAATGCCTGGTGCAGCTTGCATTCCAGACAGACTTTGAGAAATCATATTGACTTACTGAGTCAATATTTTGTTTTGAGCCAATATGGTATTCAGAGTATCAATCTCAAGAACTCCTTTCTTTTGATTCGTCCCATTGTTCATAGGATTCCTTCAGAAGTGTACATGAATTGGTTATTTGCAACCATTTCAATGAGTTCTTGAGCTTCTGCAAGCGTCTTCTTCAGATGAAGAGATCCTCCAGCAGAGCTGTCCAATGACATCTTGGACAGTTCAGACAAACCATCATAGAAGATACCTATGATGCTCCATTCAGAAAGCATGTCAGAAGGACACTTTCTGATCAATTGTTTGTATCTTTCCCAAGCTTTATAGAGGGATTCACCTTCCTTATGTCTGAAGGTTTGGACTTCCACTCTAAGCTTACTCAATTTTTGAGGTGGAAAGAACTTTGCCAAGAAGGCATTGACTAGCTTTTCCCAAGAGTTCAGGCTTTCTTTGGGTTGTGAGTCCAACCATATCCTAGCTCTGTCTCGTACAGCAAAAGGGAATAGCATAAGTCTGTAGACCTCAGGGTCAACCCCATTGGTCTTGACAGTGTCACAGAATTGCAAGAATTCAGCTAAAAACTGATGAGGATCTTCCAATGGAAGTCCATGGAACTTGCAATTCTGTTGCATTATAGAAACTAATTGAGGCTTAAGCTCAAAGTTGTTTGTTCCAATGGTAGGGATAGAGATGCTTCTCCCATAGAAGTCGGGAGTAGGTGCAGTAAAGTCACCCAGCACCTTCCTTGCATTGTTTGCATTGTTGTTGTTTTTGGCTGCCATGTCTTCTTCTTTTAAGATTTTTGTTAGGTCCTCTACAGAGAATTGTGCTTTAGCTTCTCTTAGCTTTTGCTTCAAGGTCCTTTCAGGTTCAGGGTTAGCCTCAATAATAATGCTTTTGTCTTTGTTCCTGCTCATATGAAAGAGAAGAGAACAAAAAAATATGGAATCCTCTATGTCACAGTATAGAGATTCTTTGAAATGTCAGAGGAAAAGAAGAATAGAAGGAGAAGGTAGAAGAATTCGAACTTATCAAGTGGGATAGAGTTCGAATTGTGCATTGAGGAGGAGTGTTAGTCCATAAATAGAAGGATGTGAAAAGAGGGGAAGAATTTTTGAAAATAGAGTAAAAGATTTTAAAACAATTAAAAGAAATTTTGAAAATTTGATCGATGATTTTCGAAAACTAAGATTGGGAAAGAAGTTCAGTGATTTTTGAAAAAGATTTTGAAATTAGAAATCAAAAAGATATGATTGAAAACTATTTTGAAAAAGATGTGATTAAAAAGATATGATTGAAAAGTTATGGTTTTAAAAAGATATGATTGAAAAGATATGATTGAAAAATAATTTAAAAAGATTTGATTTTTAAAATTAATGACTTGGCTAACAAGAAAAGATATGATTCAAATGTTAAACCTTTCTCAACAGATAAGGCAACATACTTGAAATGTTGAATCAAATCATTAATTGTTAGCAAGCATTTTTGAAAAATGGAAAGAAATTGATTTTGAAAATATATGATTGAAAAGATATGATTTGAAAAAGATTTGATTTTGAAAAATTATGGAAACTTGAAAAAAAATTGAATTAAAACAAAATCTTCCCTCTTGTGCCATCCTGGCATTAAACGCCTAGAATGGTATCCATTCTGGCATTTAACGCCCAAAATGCTACCTTTTTGGGCGTTAAACACCCAGCCAGGTGCCCTGGCTGGAGTTTAAACGCCAGTTTTCCTTCTTCACTGGGCGTTTTGAACGCCCAGCTTTTTCTGTGTGATTCCTCTGCTGTATGTTCTGAATCTTCAATTCTCTGTATTATTGACTAGAAAAGACACACTTTTGAAAATTTTTTTTGGATTTTTAATGATGAGGAATAATCAAAATGCAACTAAAATCAAATAAACAATGTATGCAAGACACCAAACTTAGAAGTTTGTATACCACTGACACTAACAAGTTGAGAATGCATATGAGAAACAACAAAACACACAAAACAAGAGAATCTCAAGATCAGAGCAAGTAAATCATCAAGAAAAACTTGAAGATCAATGAAGACACATGAAAAATGCAAGAAGAACAGAAACATGCAATTGACCCAAACTCGAACAATCCCCGGCAGTTGTCCAAACTCGAACAATCCCCGGCAACGGCGCCAAAAATTTGGTGCACGAAATTGTGATCATCAATGGCGCCATCAACATGGTATGCTCAATTTCAATCTCAACTCTTTATCACAAATTCACACAACTAACCAGCAAGTGCACTGGGTCGTCCAAGTAATAAACCTTACGCGAGTAAGGGTCGATCCCACGGAGATTGTTGGTATGAAGCAAGCTATGGTCATCTTGTAAATCTCAGTCAGGCGGATTCAAATGGTTATGGAGGATTAATGATTAAAAGATGAATAAAACATAAAATAAAGATAGAGATACTTATGTAATTCATTGGTGAGAATTTCAGATAAGTGTATGGAGATGCTTTGTCCCTTTTGTCTCTCTGCTTTCCCACTGTCTTCATCCAATCCTTCTTACTCCTTTCTATGGCAAGCTGTATGTTGGGCATCACGGTTGTCAATGGCTACAGTCCCATCCTCTCAGTGAAAATGTTCAACGCGCTCTGTCACAGCACGGCTATACATCTGTCGGTTCTTAATCATGTCGGAATAGAATCCAGTGATTCTTTTGTGTCTGTCACTAACGCCCCACAATCGTGAGTTTGAAGCTCGTCACAGTCATTCAATCCTTGAATCCTACTCAGAATACCATAGACAAGGTTTAGACCTTCCAGATTCTCTTGAATTCCACCATCAATTCTAGCTTATACCACGAAGATTCCGATTAAGGAATCCAAGAGATAAACATTCAAGCCTTGTTTGCTTGTAGAACGGAAGTGGTTGTCGGGCACGCGTTCATAAGTGAGAATGATGATGAGCGTCACATAATCATCACATTCATCATGTTCTTGGGTGCGAATGAATATCTTAGAACAAGAATGAGCTGAATTGAATAGAAGAACAATAGTAATTGCATTAACACTCGAGGTACAGCAGAGCTCCACACCTTAATCTATGGTGTGTAGAAACTCCACCGTTGAAAATACATAAGAACAAGGTCTAGGCATGGCTGTGAGGCCAGCCCCATGATCTAAGATAGCATAAGAATAAAGATAGCTACCAAGATTAAAATACAATAGTAAAAGGTCCTACTTATAGAGAACTAGTAGCCTAGGGTTTACAGAGATGAGTAAATGACATAAAAATCCACTTCCGGGCCCACTTGGTGTGTGCTTGGGCTGAGCATTGAAGCTTTCATGTGTAGAGACTTTTCTTGGAGTTAAACGCCAGTTTTTGTGCCAGTTTGGGCGTTTAACTCCCATTCTTGTGCCAGTTCCGGCGTTTAACGCCGGGCAGTCTTGAGCTGATTTGGAACGCCGGTTTCGGCCATCAAATCTCAGGCAAAGTGTGGACTATTATATATTGCTGGAAAGCCCAGGATGTCTACTTTCCAACGCAATTGAGAGTGCACCAATTGGCTTTTGTAGCTCCAGAAAATCCACTTAGAATGCAGGGAGGTCAGAATCCAACAGCATCTGCAGTCCTTTTTAGCCTCTGAATTAGATTTTTGCTCAGGTCCCTCAATTTCAGCCAGAAAATACCTAAAATCACAGAAAAACACACAAACTCATAGTAAAGTCCAGAAAAGTGAATTTTAACTAAAAACTAATAAAAATATAATAAAAACTAACTAAAACATACTAAAAACAATGCCAAAAAGCATATAAATTATCCGCTCATCATGCTCTGTCTTCTGAATTTCTGCTTTTTGATGAGCGGATAATTTGTATGCTTTTTGGCATTGTTTTTAGTATGTTTTTAGTATGATCTAGTTAGTTTTTAGTATATTTTTATTAGTTTTTAGTTAAAATTCACTTTTCTGGACTTTACTATGAGTTTGTGTGT
>NC_029781.3:76585531-76586126 GCF_000817695.3 Arachis duranensis | reverse complement strand
AAAAGGACTGCAGATGCTGTTGGATTCTGACCTCCCTGCACTCGAAGTGGATTTTCTGGAGCTACAGAAGCCCAATTGGCGCGCTCTCAATGACGTTGGAAAGTAGACATCCTAGGCTTTCCAGCAATATATGATAGTCCATACTTTGCCCAAGATTTGATGGCCCAAACCGGCGTTCAAAGTCACCCTCAGAAATCCCAGCGTTAAACGCCGGAACTGGCACCAAAATGGGAGTTAAACGCCCAAACTGGCATAAAAGCTGGTGTTTAACTCCAAGGAGAGTCTCTACACGAAAATGCTTCAATGCTCAGCCCAAGCACACACAAAGTGGGCCCGGAAGTAGATTTTTATGTCATTTACTCATCTCTGTACACCCTAGGTTACTAGTTCTCTATAAGTAGGACCTTTTACTATTGTATTGACAGAGAGATCGGGGTAGCTATCTTTGTTCTTATGATATCTTAGATCATTGGGAGGCTGGCCATTCGGCCATGCCTAAACCTTGTTCTTATGTATTTTCAACGGTAGAGTTTCTACACACCATAGATTAAGGTGTGGAGCTCTGCTGTACCTCGAGTATTAATGCAATTACTAT
>NC_029781.3:76582953-76584525 GCF_000817695.3 Arachis duranensis | reverse complement strand
GCTAAGGCTTGGCTGGCCATTGGCCATGTCTAGTGTTTTGGACCGAAGCTTTCTTTGAAAGCTTGGCTGGCTGTGAAGCCATGTCTAATTCCTGGACCGGAGTCTTAGACTAAACATTACATGATTCCTGGAATTCTCATTAAGAATTTTGATACCTTTTTCCACTTAATTTTCGAAAATCCAAAAAAATTTACAAAATTATAAAAACCAAAAAATATTGCATGTTTGAGTCTAGAGTCTCATTTTAAGTTTGGTATCAATTGCATGTTTTTGTTCTTCTTGCACTCATGCATGTGTCTTCATTAATCTACAAGTTGTTCTTGATGATTTCTTACTCTGATCTTTGAATTCTCTTGACTTGAGTGTTTATGTGTCTCATATGCATTCTCATTAGTGTCAGTAGTATACAAACTGCTAAGTTTGGTGTCTTGCATGCATTGTTATTTGATTTTAGTTGCATTTTGATTATTCTTCATTATTAAAAATCCAAAAATATTTTTAATTTACGTCTTCTCAAGTCAATAATACAAGAGAATTGAAGATTCAGAACAAACTGCAGAGGAATTGCACAGAAAAAGCTGGGCGTTCAAAATGCCCAGTGAAGTGCAGAGGAATTATATAGAAAAAGCTGGGCGTTAAAAATGCCTAGTGAAGAAGG
Source organism: Arachis duranensis (assembly GCF_000817695.3). Classification (NCBI taxonomy): domain Eukaryota; kingdom Viridiplantae; phylum Streptophyta; class Magnoliopsida; order Fabales; family Fabaceae; genus Arachis; species Arachis duranensis. The sequence continues at coordinate 76,583,867 of NC_029781.3, read as the reverse complement.
ACAGACTGGCGTTTAAACGCCAGCCAGGGTACCTGGTTGGGCGTTTAACGCCCAAAAGGGTATAGTTTTGGGCGTTAAATGCCAGAATGTGCACCATTCTGGGCGTTTAACGCCAGGATGGCACAGGAGGGAATATTCTGTTTTTAATTCAGATTTTTTTCAGGTTTTCAAAATTTTTCAAAATCAAATCTTTTTCAAATCATATCTTTTCAATCATATGTTTTCAAAATCAATTTATTTCCTTTTTCAAAGATACTTGCTATCAATTAATGATTTGATTCAACATTTCAAGTATGTTGCCTTTTCTGTTGAGAAAGGTTTAATGTTTGAATCATATCTTTTCTTGATAGCCAAGTCATTAATTTTCAAAATCAAATCTTTTAAAATGTTTCTCAAATCATATCTTCTCAATCACATCTTTTTAAAACCAATCATATCTTCTTAACCACATCTTTTTCAAAATAGTTTTCAATCAAATCTTTTTTATTTCTAATTTCAAAATCTTTTTCAAAATCACTTTACTTCTTTCCCACCTTTATTTTCAAAAATCAAGTAGTGTTTTTTTTCAAAATGTTTTCAAAATCTTTTACTTAATTTTCGAAAATTCCTTCCCTTCTTCTCACATCCTTCTATTTATGGACTAACACTATTCCTTAATGCAAAAATTCGAACTCCATCCTCTTTGATAAGTTCGAATTTTCTACCTCTGCCTTCTACTTTTCTTTTCCTCTGACACCTCAAGGAATCTCTATACTGTGACATAGAGGATTCCACATTTTCTTGTTCTCTTCTCTTTCATATAAGCAGGAGCAAAGACAAAAGCATTCTTGTTGAGGCTGATCCTGAACCTGAAAGGACCTTGAAGCGAAAGCTAAGAGAAGCTAAGGCACAATTCTCTGTAGAGGACCTAACAA
>NC_029781.3:76576471-76577537 GCF_000817695.3 Arachis duranensis | reverse complement strand
GGCAAGGCTAGCTTTTCCTCATCTTATTTGCCATCTATGTTACTCAGCTGGAGTTATCATAGAAGGAGACATCCTCATTGAAGAGGATAAGCCCATCTCCAAGAAGAGGATGGAGCAAGAAAGAGAGACCCTCCACGGATCTCAAGAGATACATGAGGAAGCTCATCATCAAGAAATCCCTGGGATGCCTTAAGGGATGCACTTTCCTCCCAACAACTATTGGGAACAACTCAACACTTCCCTAGAAGATTTGAGTTACAATGTGGATCAATTAAGGGTTGAACATCAAGAGCACTCCATCTTCCTCCATGAAATTAGAGAAGATCAAAGAATCATGAGGGAGGAGCAACAAAGACAAGGAAGAGACATTGAGGAGCTCAAGCACTCCATAGGATCTTCAAGAGGAAGAAAGAGCCGCCATCACTAAGGTGGACCCGTTCTTTAATTTCTTTGTTCTTTATTTTTCTGTTTTTCGAAAATTATGCTTATGTTTATCTATGTTTGTGTCTTGTGATCATTAGTGTCTTAGTGTCTATGCCTTAAAGTTATGAATGTCCCATGAATCCATCACCTTTCTTGAATAAAAAAAAATGTTCTTAATTGAAAAAGATAAGAATTGCATGAATTTTGAATTTTATAACAGTTTAATTATTTTGATGTGGTGGCAATGCTTTTGTTTTCTGAATGTATGCTTAAACAATGCATATATCTTTTGAATTTGTAGTTCATGAATGTTGGCTCTTGAAAGAATGATGAAAAAGGAGACATGTTACTGAGGATCTGAAAAATCATAAAAATGATTCTTGAAGCAAGAAAAAGCAATGAAAAAAAAAGAAGAAGAAAATTAAAAAAAAAAAAGAGAGAAAAACGAAAACAAAAAAGAAAAGAGAAAAAGAAAAATAGAGTTGTGATCCAAGGCAGAAAGAGGGTGCTTAAGAACCCTGGACACCTCTAATTGGGGACTCTAGCAAAGCTGAGTCACAATCTGAAAAGGTTCACCCAATTATGTGTCTGTGGCATGTATGTATCCGGTGGTAATACTGGAAGACAGAGTGCTTTGGGCCAC
>NC_029781.3:76539173-76575355 GCF_000817695.3 Arachis duranensis | reverse complement strand
TTGAACATTTCCACTGAGAGGATGGGAGGTAGCCACTGACAACAGTGAAACCCTTGCTTAATCTTGCCATGGAAAGGAGTAAGAAGGATTGGATGAAGACAGTAGGAAAGCAGAGAAACGGAAGGGACAGCATCTTCATATGCTTATCTGAAATTCCTACCAATGAATTACATAAGTATCTCTATCTTTATCTTTATGTTTTATTCACCCATATCCATTTGAGTTTGCCTGACTGAGATTTACAAGGTGACCATAGCTTGCTTCATACCAACAATCTCTGTGGGATCGACCCTTACTCGCGTAAGGTTTATTACTTGGACGACCCAGTACACTTGCTGGTTAGTTGTGCGAAGTTGTGTTTATGCCATGGTATTGAACACTAAGTTTTTGGTTTCATCACCGGGGATTATTTGAGTTGTGAAAAGTATTGATCACAATTTCGTGCACCACTTTTCTACTGTCTTCTTCTCCAAACATGCATGGCTCCTTCTATGGCAAGCTATATGTTGGGGGATCACCATTGTCAATGGCTATCATCCATGCTCTCAGTAAAAATGATCTAGCTACGGTTTCTGTACGGCTAATCAACTGTCGAATCTCTCGTCTCCGATGAAAAATACCAGGCACAATTACCGCACGGCTAATCATTTGTCGGTTCTCACTTGTGTTGGAATAGGATCTCTCTATCCTTTTGCACACTGTCACTGTGCCATACATTCGTGAGTTTGAAGCTCGTCACAATCATCCCATCCCAGATCATACTCGAAATACCACAGACAAGGTTTAGACTTTCCGGATCTCAGGAATGCTGCCAATTGATTCTAGCCTCTACCACGAAGGTTCCAATCTCAAGAGTTTGAATGCTCTGTTGTCAGGAGATGCAAGTCAAACTCGTTGATTAGAAACCCAAGAGATACGCACTCAAGCTGTCGCCCAATGACTACATTGAGCTCAGATAGAACGGAAGTGGTTGTCAAGCACGCGTTCATAAATTTAGGAATGATGATGAGTGTCACGGATCATCACATTCTTCATATTGAAGTACGAGTGAGTATCTTAGAACAGAAGCAAGCGTGATTGAATAGAAAACAATAGTAATTGCATTAATCCATTGAAACACAGCAGAGCTCCTCACCCCCACCTATGGGGTTTAGAAACTCATGCCGTAGAAGATACAATATGAGATGTAAAATGTCATAGGTTCCTAAATGAATCTCTAAAAGTAGTTTTATACTAAACTAGTAACCTAGGTTTACAGAAAATGAGTAACTAAGTGCAGATAGTGCAGAAATCCACTTTCGGGACCCACTTGGAGAGTGTTTGGGCTGAGCTTTAAAGCTTTCACGTGCATAGGCCATTCTTAGAGTTAAACTCCAGCTTGGGTGCCAGTTTAGGCATTTAACTCCAGCTCTGGTGCCAGTTCCGGTGTTTTACGCCAAAAAAGGGGTCTCTAGCTGGCGTTTAAATGCCAGTTTGGGCCATTAAATCTCGGGCAAAGTATAGACTAATATACCTTGCTGGAAAGCCCATGATGTTAGCTTTCTAGCCCAATTGAGAACTTGCCAATTAAACTTCTGCAGCTCCAGAAAAACGCGTTTGAGTGCAGGGAGGTCAGAATCCAATAACATCTGCAGTCCTTTCTCAGCCTCTGAATGAGATTTTTGCTCAGGTCCCTCAACTTTAGCTAGAAAATACCTGAAATTACAGAAAAACACACAAACTCATAGTAAAGTCCAGAAATATGATTTTTGCATAAAAATTAATAAAAATATTATAAAAAGTGAATAAAACATGCTAAAAGCTATATGAGAACACTACCAAAAAGGGTATAAAATATCCGCTCATCATTGACCAAGTGGGAGCAATGAACAATTCTCATCACAATTGATAAGGATAACTAGGATAGGACATCTAGTTCTCATTACCTTGCTAAGTGCATTTCCAGTTATTAGTTTATTCCTTTTGCCATTTACTATTCTTGCTTCTTATCTTAAAAACCCCAAATTATACCTTTACATAATCAATAACAAGAACACTTCCTTGCAATTCTTTGAGAGACGACCCGATGTTTAAATACTTTGGTTATCAATTTTATCAGGGGTTTGTTATTTGTGACAACCAAAACTTTTGCACAAAAGGATTCTTTGTTGGTTTAGAAGCTATACTTTCAACCAGAATTTATTTGTGAAATTCTAAACTACGTAAAAAATCCGTTCGTCAAGGACTTAATGGAAAAAACTTATTCCACATTCCACGCTTCCAACATGCTATTGCAACAACAGTACCATGAAAAGGGTTTCAAAAGATATTCTGATCTAATAGGTTGTCTCCTATTGGCAGAACAAAATAATGAATTATTAAGGAAGAACCATGAAGTTCGTCCTACTGGCTCAACCGCTTTTCCTGAAGTGAATGCGGTATTTCATGAACATAAAAGAAATCACGATCAAAATATTGGTCAAAACCGTGGCCGTGGGCGTGGGCATGGCAAATGGAACAATAGGGTTCATACGCAAAATCAAAAGTAGAATAAACATGAAAAGCATGCTCTGAGTAACAATTCACAAAATGTGAAAATTTTGTGCTATCGATACGGATTAAAAGGTCATTGGTAGCGCACATGTCGTACCCCTGAGCATTTTGTCAAGCTATAACAAGACTTTATCAAGAGAAAAGGGCAACATAAGAGACCAATTTGATTATTCAAATAGATGAAGTTGAAGCTAACAGTGTTAAACCAATCTGAAATCCACCGATGATATCTATACAGACCTTGATGACTTCCTTAACCTTTGATTTTGGTGGCCCAAGCAATGATATTTTTTTTGGATGATCTTTTTAGAAGAACATTAATCAAGAAATCTTTCATTTTAGATCATTTTTTATTTTCTTTCTCCCTTTGATTGTAATTTCAAGTTTTCTTTTAAATTTCTTTTGAATTTTTTTTCATTAATGGTAATTTATTATTTTTTTGTAATGAAGATATGAATATTTCTCACACTTCTCTCAAATTCAACAATGAAAAAGTATGTTTCGCTGACAGTGCTTCAACACATACAATACTTAGAGATAAAAGACATTTTGTCTCTCTTGTTACAAAGGATGTAAATGTAAGTACGATTTTAGATAATACAAAAATGATTGAAGGCTCTGAAAGAGCTACTATAGTATTATCTAAAGGAACTAAGTTCTTCATAAATAATGCACTACTATCAAGTAAGTCATATTGAAACTTGCTATGTTTTAAAGATATCCGCCAAAATGGATACCATGTAGAAACTGCACGAGAAGAAAACAACGAATATCTTTATATTACAACTATGAGATCGGGAGAAAAATGCGTGTTGGAGAAACTATCTGCTCTTTCTTCAGGTTTGTACTCCACCACTATTAGCAATGTGGAATCACATGTCATAGTAAATCAAAAGTTTACAAATACAAATATATTTACAATTTGGCATGACCGGTTAGGTCATCTGGATTTAATTATGATGAGAAGAATCATCGAGAATTCATCTGGTCATCCTCTAAAAGAACATAAAATCCTCCAATTTAATGAATTCTCATGTTCTACATATTTTCAAAGAAAATTAATTACAATACCATCTCAAGAAAAAATTGGGATCGAATCACCATCTTTTTTTAGAACGCATTCATGGTGATATATGTGAGCCCATTCAGCCATCATGTGGATCATTTAAATATTTTATGGTTTTAATAGATGCATCTTCACAATGGTCCCACATTTGCCTACTATCAACTCGCAACATGACGTTTGTGAGATTGTTAGCTCAAATAATTAAATTAAAAACTCATTTTTTAGACAATGTTATAAAGGCAATACACCTTGATAATGCTGGTGAATTTAGGTCACAATCATTTAATGATTATTGTGTGTCAACTGAAATTACTATAGAAGAGCCTATTGCTCATGTACACACTCAAAATGGTCTAGCAGAATTTTGATTAAACTCCTTCAATTAATAGAGTTAGATCATTACTTATGAGAACTAAATTACCTATTTCAGCATGGGGACATACTGTTTTGCATGTTGCAGCACTTATACGCTTAAGACCGACAAGTTACCTGAAATCCTCTCCTTTACAACTGGCTTGCGGTCAGGAGCCAAATATTTCTCATCTTAGGATATTTGGATGTGCGATTTATGTCCTAATTACTCTACCACAAGGTAGAAAGATGGGACTCCAAAGAAGATTGGGGATATATGTTAGTTATGAATCCCCGTCAATTATAAAATATTTTGAACCCACGACGGGTGATTTATTTAAGGCAATATTTTCTTATTGCCACATTGATTAAACAAATTTTCCAAAATTAGAGGGAGAAAATAAGTAGTTGGAAAAGGAAATTACTTGGAATATATTGTCGTTATTACATTTAGATCCTTGCATTAGACAATGTGAAATAGAAGTACAAAGGTTAATTCATATGTAAAATATTGCGAACGAATTGCCAGACGCATTTTGATACTTGTAGGGTTTATCTTGTATTGATTTTAAGAGATTTTATGACCTTTTACTCACATTTATTCAATGAATTAGCATGGTTTTGTGATTTTTCCTTAATTTGTGCTTAAGTGTGAAAACATGCTTTTTAGGCCTTTAACTTGATGATTTTAATCTCCCTTTGATTCTACTAGATGCCTAATGTGTTTGTTAGTGATTTTAGATTGAAAAGGCTAGGAATGGATCAAAGGAGTGAAGAGGAAAGCATGCAAAATGGAGAAGATCATGAAAAGCCAAAGAGTTGAACTCGCCCATGGACGTGCGCGCGCACCTAGCGCTTACGCGCGCCTTACGAATTACCCCATGGACGCGTACGCGTGCTGTGCGCGTACGCGTCGGTGCTGGTTTATAATTTTTTAATGAAAATGTGGCCAGCGAATTCAGAAGGGTTGTGGGGCCCAATCTCAACTAACTTTGGCACCAAAGATGCTATTTAAAGCCAAGGATTGAAGAGCAAAAGGGGGTTTTAGGGGGATTCCAATCATTCACACACATTAGGATTAGTTTAGAGTTAGTTTTAGAGAGAGAAGCTCTCACTTCTCTCTAGGATTAGGATTAAGATTAGGTTTACTTCTTAGATCTAGATTTAGATTCATTCTTTCTCCTACTTCTTCTTCTCAATTCCTTGTCGTTGCAATCATCATTCTTCTATTCTTTTGTTGTAATTTCCTTTATGTTGCTTCTATACTTTGTTGTAGATCGATTCTTGTTCCTTCTACTTTCTTCCAATTCAATTAGAGGTAATTCATAATAAGTGTGTTTCTTTTGATTGTTATTGTTAATTCCTTTCAATAATTGTTGTTAGATTCTATTCTTGTTATCAATTTACTATGCTTTTCTTTCGTACCTTCCAAGTGTTTGATGAAATGCTTGGTTGGGTTTTAGTGTAGGTTTTGTTCCTCTTGGCTTTGGTTGAGTAATTAGTGACTCTTGAGTTATCTAATTCCTTTGTTGATTGATAATTAGAAGTTGCTAATTGATTTGAATGCCTCTAAAGCTAGTCTTTCCTTTAGGAGTTGATTAGGACTTGAGGAATCAAATTGATTCATCCACTTGACTTTCCTCCATGGTTAGAGGTTAACTAAGTGGGAGCAATGGACAATTTGTTGTCACAATTGAGGAGGATAACTAGGATAGGACTTCTAATTCTCATATCTTGCCAAGAGTTTTGTTAGTTGTTAGTTTATTTTCTTTGCCATTTATATTTCTTGTCTAAAATCTCAAAAACCCCAAAATATCTTATAACTAATAACAAGATACTTTATTGTAATTCCTAGGGAGAACGACCCGAGGTTCAATACTTCGGTTTATAAATTTAGGGATTTGTTTTAGTGACAAACAATCTTTTGTATGAAAGGATTATTGTTGGTTTAGAAACTATACTTTACAACGAGATTTCATTAGTAAAATTCTAAACCGTCAAAAATCCAATCATCACATTTATTGACCTAAAGAGAGTAACAAAATCTTACATTCCAGCTACAAATGCCCCAATAAAAACAAGTATTTCGAAAGATCAAATTGTTAGTGTAAATGAAAGCAATCCACGCCTAAAGCGTGGAAGACCAATCAGTTCTAAGGATAAAAATCCCCAGAAAAGGAGAGAGATAATCAATCATGATGGTCACAATTTAGAGGCAAATACTCAAAGGGGATCTGAAGACATAACTATTAATGAAACATCTGAAGAGGTTCAGGTACCTAAAAATAAAGAGATTTCAATAAGTTATGTCACTACTGAAAAAATATGGGACCAAAAAAATACTGTTGTCGACAATATTTTTACTTATAATATTGCTGTAGAAATAGTAAAGCAAGAGGAAGATCATAAACTAAAATCTGTCAAAGAATGCAGACAGAGAGATGATTGGCCAAAATGGAAAGACGTAATTCACACTGAATTAACTTCACTTAGAAAACGTGAAGTTTTTAGTCTTATAGTCAAAACCTCTGAAGGTATAGAAGAAATGGGGGTACAAGTGAATTTTTGTGCGCAAACAAACGTAGAAAAATGAAATAGAAATATACAAAGCACAACTAGTAGCACAATGGTTCTCACAAAAACCCGGTATTGACTATGTGAAAACATATTCTCCTGTGGTAGATTCAATAACATTAAGATATCTGATTAGTCTGGCTATGCATGAAAGCTTGAGATACACCTAATGGATGTTGTTACAGTCTATTTATACGGCTCAATTGATAAAGAAATTTATATGAAAATCCCTGAAGGACTCAAAGTGTCTGAAATATACAATAATTCCCCAGAGATTTGTTTAGTAAAAATTCAAAAATCCTTGTATAGATTAAAACAATATGGGCTTGTGTAGTATAAACATCTCAGTGAGTACTTATTGAAAAATGGATACAAAAATGATCGTATATGCCCATGTGTGTTCATAAAGAAACCTAAATCCAAATTTGTTATTATTGTAGTATATGTTGATGATTTAAACATCATCGGATCACCTGAAGAGATTAAAAAAATCGTGGATTATTTAAAAATAGAATTTAAAATGAAAGATCTTGGTAAAATAAAATTTTCTCTTAGTTTACAAATTGAACACTTGAATGATGGTATATTCATCCATTAGTCAACTTATACTGAGAAATTTTTGAAAAAATTTTACATGGACAAGGCACACCCATTGAGTACTCTAATGGTGGTGAGATCACTAGATGTGAATAAAGATCCATTTTAACCATGTGAAAATAATGAGGAACCCTTTGCTCCTGAAGTATCCTATCTTAGTGCTATTGGTGCACTAATGTATCTCGCTAACAATACAAGACCAGATATAGCTTTTTCAGTAAACTTGTTATCGAGATTTAGCTCCTGTCCAACTAGAAGACATTGGAATAGAGTTAAACATATATTAAGATATCTCCAGGGATCTGTTGATAAAGGTTTATTTATTTTACTCCAACGAATCAACATTTTAATTAGTTAGATATGTAGATGCAGGTTTTCTTTCTGATCTGCATAAAGGCAGATCACAAATAGATTATCTATTCGCATGTGAAGGCACAACTATATCTTGGCGCTCAACAAAGCAAACTATAGTTGCAACATCCTCAATTCATGCAGAAATATTAGCAATTCATGAAGCAACTCGAGAATGTGTTTGGCTTAGGTCAATCACACAACATGTCCAAGATATGTGTGGCTTACCTGTGAAAAAAATGCCAACAATCATACACGAAGATAACTCTACTTGCATACATTAACTAAAAGAATGATACATCAAAGGAGAGAGAACAAAGAACATTTCACCAAAGCTTTTTTACTCTCATGATCTTCAACAAAGTGGTGATATAGACGTTCAACAAATCCGTTCCAATGATAATTTAGCATATATGTTCACTAAAGCACTACCTACTTCAACATTTGAGAAGCTAGTGTACAAGATAGGAATGCACCGACTAAGAGATATCAAGTGATGTAATTATCAAGGAGAGTAATACAGGCTGTACTCTTTTCCTTAACCATGATTTTTATCTCACTTTAGGTTTTCCTGGTAAGGTTTTTAGCGAGGCAGCTACCTAATATATTACATGACAGTGTACTCTTTTTCCTTCACTATATTTTTTAGTAAGGTTTTTTAATGAGGCACTAGTCTACTATTACTACTAGGGACATCTAAGGGGGAGTGTTATAAATATATTTATTGTGGATGCCCTAGCAAGGCGTTGGGCCTTTGGCTAAGAGTTGGGCCTTTGGCTAAACGTTGGATCCTTGGCTATAAATAGTCCCTCTCATGTTCTCTAATGTACATAATCAATAATAAAATTACCTATCATTCTTCCTAGTCTCTCTCCTCCTTTCCTCAAACCCTAATCCTTATTTTCATAACAAAAACTAATTAGTTAGAGTGCTGAGCGTTAAGTGGCAAAGAGAAGAGGATTAGTTGTTTTTGTGGTTGGGTCGGGTCTGTCTGACTTTAATCTAGTCCAAAAATCAAATTTCAAATTCATGTGGGGCCTTGTGCTTCATGGGACCTTATGCCCCATCAGCATACAAAAAAATAGAATTCAAATGCATGTGCTGGTATCATAGGAAGCGTGCCATTTTTTCATTATAATACCAAAAATGGAAAACTACATTATTTATAAGACTAAAGCATAAGATTTACGTAGAGACGCGGTCTCAAGTCTATTGTTTGGGGGCTGGTATCCTCTCTCCTCCTAACTTAATGCTCTCCTAGGGTTTGAAGGAGTGTAGTGCAAACTTTCTATACACATCGTGCATTCCCGCCACTGTGCATCAAAAGTTAGTGAGATTATGTTCTATCAAACACAGTCAACATGTCAAACACAAACACCATACTAGATACACAAAACACAACCCAAGACCAAGAGGATGAAGAACTCCTGGTAGTGTTTAACAACAAAGACGTGAGGGAAGGCATACAAGGGTGCGAAAATAGCTTAATAGGAAGATTACTAACTGAAAAAAGCATCAACAGTGCATGGATACAATCTGCAATACAGAATATTTGGAAGAAACCAAAAGGACTGAGAATAGTAGAGTTGAAGCCAAGATTTACCATTTTTTTTCAGAAAGAGACAGACTTAGATAGAGTGCTGAAGGGGAGTCCATGGTATTTTAGAAACTTGTGGTTTCTCTTAAAGAAATGGGATAGAAGCGAAGATCCAATAGAGAAAGGACTAGGCAACGTTGACATCAAGGTGCAAATATGGAACTTACTTGAACACTATAAGACTGCAAGGTTAGGGTGGAGGATAGCCTATGCTTTGGGTATTGTTAAAGAGTGTGATGTTTTTGAAAACACAAGAGACCAAGTGTGTTTCATAAAAGCCATAGTAACTCTTAACTCAAACAAACCCATCTTAAAAAGAGGCGAATATTGGCAGCAAGAAAGATGGGTTGATCTGGATAGATTTCAAATATGAAAATTTACCTAAATTCTGTTACTACCGCAGGCTAATAGGGCATGAGAAAAGCAACTACCAACAAGAAATAGAGGATAAGGAAAAGGGAGAAAACAAATCTAAAGAGCTTGACACATGGTTGAAAGCTAATTTGATAGGAAACATAGTGAAAGTAGGGAAAATCAACAAAATGGAGACTCGGAGGAAAGGAAAGAAAAAACACAATATCCCAGCAAAGGCTTACCACAAGAATGCTAGAAAAGTTGGAGAAATTAACAATGATAGATATACTAAAATCAAATAATAGTAAAAGGAAGGAGGCAGAACAATTACAATACAATCTAGAACAGATAGCAAGGATAGAATAAGAAGGAATAGAAGAAATCCTTTTAGCACTAGTGAAACAAAACAGCAACATACCACTGATGATGGCCACTGAATCCCTACCAGAAAAAGCAGAACAAAAAGAAAGCACAGAGAACATAGAAGAATAGGCAAGGAGAAAAGAAACAAAGAAGAAAGAGATGATGGAGAAAGAGAGAGAGTTGATCCCAACAGCCTTGGAAGAGGTCACCAGCACAAAGACAGCAAAGGAGACAATAAAACAAGGAAACAAAATTCGGAAGAGGCAAGCAAGACAAATGACAATAACAACAAAAAATGGGAAAGAGAATGTAGATTTTGGAGGACAAAAGAGCAAGGCACTAGAGCCTGAGGAGATGAAGATTGACAATACTGAGGTGAAAATGATAAAGATTAACACAGAAGTTATACTTCTAACGGTAGAGGTTGCCCAACAGCTCTGTCGAAGGCCATAAAGATGATTAGTTGGAACTTCCGTGGGCTTGGGAACCCATGGTAGTTTGACCTTTGACAAAGCTCATTAAACAACAAGGACCCAACCTTGTCTTCCTCATGGAAACAAGGAGAAAAGAAATAAAAATTATGAGAATGAGGTATAAAGGAACGATGACTAATATAGTGGCTGTGGACTGTGAGGGTGATAGTAGACAAAGAGATGGGGGCCTACTAATTTTGTGGGACAGCACCATCAAGGTAAACGTCATATCTTTATCTACCAATCACATAGATATGGAGGTGGAACTGCTGGAAAATGAGCAAAGGTGGAGAGCAACAGGATTTTATGGGAAGCCGAATAACAAAAATAAACACATTAGCTGGGATCTCTTAAAGTCGCTAGGGAGAAACTCTAATTTGGCATGGATAGTGTTCGGAAATTTCAATTAAATTATGGGACAAGAAGAGAAGCAAGGATGGAACCCGGTTACTTATTCGCAGGTTTAAGGCTTCAGAGATGCTATCCAAATCTACTTGATTTTGGTTTTGTGGGCCACTTATTTACATATACAAATGGCCAATCAGGGGAAGATAATATCCAAGAGAAGTTGGATAGGGCTTTGGCAACTGTAGAATGGAAACAAACTTTTACGAAAACAATTGTCCAATACCTTAGCAGATACAAATCATAGCCCTATTTTAATTGATATGATGGGTGAGAAAAGACAAAGAAGGAAGATTCCTCATAGGTTCATATTTGAAGAATGTTGGCTAAGCAACAAAGAGTGTGAAAAAATCATGGAAGAAGTGTGGAAAGGGAAACAAGGACCCATACAAGGAAGAATAGCTTGTGCGGGAAGGAGTTAGATAGATGGGGGTACAGGCTCTTTGGAGACATACCAAAGAATATAAGAAAGCTACAAAACAAACTCCAACACCTAAACACCATAAAACAGGAAGAAGGATTCATCTTGCAAATCAAAGAGGTGGAAGCGGATTTGGACGAAGCACTTAAGGAGGAAGAAACTTGGTGGGCTCAAAGATCCCGAACCAATTGGCTTAGGCATGGAGAACAAAATTCTAGATTCTTTCACCAAAAAAGCTTCACAAAGAAAGAGTAGGATGATAAACCGCTATTTTACGGTTTATCTTGTACTCAATTGAGTGGATTTTATCAATCTTTCATACACTTGTTCATACAAAATGCATGGCTTTAGATTCTCCTTCCTAATTTTGTGCTATGATTGAAAATATGCTTCTTTGGCCTTATATTTGCTAATATTAATCCTCTCTTATTACCATTAGATGCCGTGATATGTGCATTAAGTGATTTCAAGGATTACAGGGCAAGAATGGCTTAGAGGATGGAAAGGAAGCATGCAAAAGTGGAAGGAATACAAGAAACGGAAGAAACTGCTAAAGCTGTCCAGCCTGACCTCTTGGTACTAAATCGACCATAACTTGAGCTACAGAGATCTAAATAATGCAGTTCTAGTTGCATTGGAAAGCTAACATCCGGGGCTTTGCAACAATATATAATTTGTCATAGCTGCCGCAAAGATAGGCAACACGAACGCGTGGATCACACGGACGCGTGACTTGGAAAAAATGCAATCCACGCTAACGCGTGGACGACGCTACCGCGTGACTTTGCAGCGACCTGTACGAACCAGAAATTACTGGGGGCGATTTCTGGGCTATTTTTGACCCAGTTTTTGGCCCAGAAAATACAGATTAGAGGCTATAAAGTGGAGGAATCTATTCATTCATAATTCATACACAACATACATTCATTCACAATTTGAGGATTAGATGTAGTTTTTAGAGAGAGAGGTTCTCTCCTCTCTCTTAGGATTAGGATTTAGGATTTCTATTATGTTTAGGTTACTTCTTTTCAAATTACAGGTTCAATGTTCCTTTTATTTATTTTCCCAATTTAACTTATGAACTTTTCTATATTAGATTTGATTTCTTTTTTTAATGCAATTTGAGGTATTTCAGATATATGATTTTTATTTAGCTTTCTATATTCTTGGTTCTGGTTGATTAATTGGTGACTCTTGAGTTGTCAAACTCATCGTAATTGATAATTGTTATCTTTGCCGATTGATTTAGATTCCTATAACTCTAGTATTTTCTTAGGAGTTGACTAGGACTTTTGGTGTTAAATTGATTTGTCCACTTGACTTACCTTCATAGTTAGAGGTTGACTGAGTGGGAGCAAAAATATAATTCTCATCACCATTGATAAGGATAACTAGGATAGGACTTCCAGTTTTCATACCTTGCCAAGAGTTTTCTTAGCTATTGATTTATTAATTCCTGCAATTTATTTCTCTTGTTCAAACCTTTCAAAAACCCAAAAATATTGTTTTCTATAACCAATAATAAAACACACCTTCCTGCAATTCCTTGAGAAGACGACACGAGGTTTAAATACTTCGGTTATAAATTTTATTGGATTTTGTTACTTGTGACAACCAAACCTTTTGTACAAAAGGGATTCTTGTAGGTCTAGAAGCTATAGTTGCAATGAGGAATTATTTTGTGAAAATTCTAGACCACGCAAGAATCTCGATTGTCAAAATGGCACCATTGCCGGGGAATTACAAACGTGTATCTTATTATTGGTTATCGTAAATATTTGTTTTTTTTTTGCTTGTTTGTTAGTTTTTGTTAGTTTCAGGACTTTGTTGCTTATTTTTATTAGTTTTGTTTTTATTTTCTCTTACTACTATGAACTCTCACCCCTTTGGCTATGAGTTTGGTTATAATCATGTTGCAGGAAGAGGACATTACAATAAGAACATGCATCAAGGATGGGAGAATCAACGGTGGGAGGAGCCACAGGGATTTGATCAACCCTCTTGGCAACAGTCTCCGCCAACATACTATGACCAAGAGCCATTCCAAGAAGCATATCAAGATACTGGCTATGGTGAGCGCTCTTTTGATTATCAACAACCACCACCATACGCCTATGAACCCCCTCCTCAACATAGCTTTGAACCACCATACTCACAAGCCCCTTACCACCAAACACCCCCATATGAGCCTAATCCATATCCACCATACCAACCATACTATGAGCCAAACGAACCATACATAGAACCACCCCAATTCCAACCTAATTATTCCCAAGAACCACCACCTCAATATATACCACCTCTATATCCCTATCAAGATGAACTATCTCCATATCCTTATCAAGATGAACCATCTTCCTATCATGCACCCTTCCTCCCAAGTAATGAACCTCATATCCACCCCTATCTCCAATGGATGACATCATTCGTGGTCTTCTTCAAGGGCAAGCGAAGATGAAAAGGGATGTACTAGAATTCGCGACTGCCTTAACCGAGGTAGTAAATCAATTAGCTTCCCGACGTTTGGACATTCAAGGAACCCCCATGGCTTCATGTGGAGAATCTACTGAAGAACGGAGCATGAAGGAGAAGCTAGAAACTCCAGCGGACAGTGAGCAGCATGACTTTGTATTGGAACAATTGAAGGAAGCCGTAATCATTGAAGAGGAAGAAGTGGTCGAAGACTTAGAAAATGCGGAACCTCCATGGGAAACTCAAGTCACAGAGCCCCTTTCTAAGGAGTTTGAATTTGATGTTGAGGAGGGTGTACAACCTCCAAGGCATATCATGGTTGAAGACTTTGAAGGGGACGATCAAGAGATGGATTCAATCATTGATGAATTCTTATCTACATTTGAATCCTCTCCTATTGGACTTGACATGGAGATGGAAGAAGAAGAAGCACAACCTCCCATGCCCTTGGTGAACAATGAATAAGAAATTGAATCGGAAGAAAACCACCAAGAGGAAGAGGTTGAAATTGAAGAAGCTTGCAAAGAGGTGGAAGTTGTCAGAGAAGAGCACAAGGGAGTGGAGCTTGCAAATTCATTAGAAACACCTCTCGCAAGGCCATTACCTCCAACACAACGTTCAAGTGGGTAAAATTCCTGTCCTTATCCTTTACTTTCCCACTTGAATATGGGCTACTGGAGATGGATGGTCAACTTAGAGCTCTTTGTGGCATTAAGAGTAAAAGGAAGATGGTTAGTGGTTGGAGTTATCAAGCAAGGTTCAACATGGTTGTATGCTCCAAGTTGAAATGCAAGGTTTGGTGTAAAGCTCAATTGAATGGGTCTAGGAAGCTGTTTGGATGCCTTAGTGAGATTTTCAATTGCGTGCCACCCAGATGGAATCATGATAATCAACAAGAAGATGGGTGCAAAAGAAAGATTTGGGATCCCGGAATTCAGTCTAGCAATCAATACTCTTGGGGCCTTGTCACTTGCTTTAACTTGCTTGAAGGCTTTTTGCGCCTAGTTTGGGATCCCAGAGGCTACTGGAATTCCAAACATTGGTGGAGATTTTTGGATGAATTCAAGCACAAGTCACCATGACAGGGAGCTCACCAAATGTCCAACTTAAGGACTTTAACTAAAAGTGCTCGGTGGGAGACAACCCACCATGGTTTGATCGTTCCTTTTTCAATTTCAATTTTTATTTCGTATATTTTTGTTTTTAAGTTTTATTTTATTTTATTCTATTTTATTGAAACCTGGAATTATTCATAACATCCATATCAGCATTGCATTCTGCATACTGCATAAAAAAAGAGAGAAAGCTTGCGACTCGTCAGCGTCGCTGACGCGTCCGCGTCAAAGAAGAATTAGCAAAAATGGGATTTGAACAGAAAATCACGTGGGAGCGTGGCTGGAAGCTCGCCTTTGGCACCAACACATGCACGCGAACGCGTCCCTGACGCGTCCGCGTCCTTTGCAAATCCAGCCTTGCACGCGTGCGCGTCACCCACGCGCACGCGTGACCCCGCGAAATTGACGTAAATGGGTGTATGGCAACAAGTTGTGATGGAGTGGGGCTGGAACCTTGCTAGAAGCACAAGCCCTACCACGTGAATGCGTCCCCCACGCATCTGCGTCACTTTTAAAAGTGAGGCCATCCACGCGTGCGCGTCACTCACGCGCATGCATCACCCTAAATTTTGGCAATGTGCAATCAAAACAGAAAGTTGCGTGAACGCAAGGCTGCTCTCGCACCAATGGCACAAATCAAGTCACGCATACCCGTGCCCCACGCGTACGCGTCATTAGAAAATTTTGCAACTCACGTGAACGCGTGCTCCACGCGTCCGCGTCACCTGCGCCGCACAGCTTATCCAAATCAGCACCAGAAATCTTATCTTTTCTTCACCAATCCTAATTTTTCCTTCCTCCTCTCTTCCTTATTTCTTCTTCCTTTCTTTCACCTCTCATTCTATTTTACTTAATTTATTTGCATACTTTCATTCATTGCATTTTAATTTTGTGCATATTTTTATTTTCTTTTCTAAATTTATTAATCTACCGTTGGTGTTAAATGTTCTTATTCAACTGTTGTATCTTTTCTGGTATTATTTTGGTACTTAGTGACTTGTTTTACACTGTTGGGTAATATTATTTAAGTCAATGCTAATCTTTTATGTTACTTATAGTCCTTTTGCATTGACATGAATTTATATTGTTTTTCATTACCCATTATCTCTTCCCCTTTGTTGCAATGTCTGCACCATTGGTATGCCATGTGCTTCTATTGCTTTCTCACATACATGTTGTAGCTACCATGTAATTGAGACCCTTATTATTTGGCATTAACCCAATCATATTTTATTTGTTTCCTATCTTTATTTTTTGGTTCCTGTTCTTCTTTTTTCTCTTCTTTCAGGCTGGCCACCGAAGAAGTAAAAAGGGAGAAACTTCTATATGGGGCAACAGACAAGTTCATATGCACAATCTTTGGAGAAAAGCGCCAGTTGGAACCGCCTGTCCACCTGCACATCTTAGCATGCACCGAGGACGGTGCAATCTTTAAATGTGGGGAGGTCGACACCGATCTCCATGGGTTAGTTATTCTCTTCTCAACACCAATGTCTTATTTTCTTTGTTAGTTCATTGTTGCATTTGCATGTTTGATTGCATGTTTGCTTGATTTTGTGTATATTTTACCACTCCTTGGTTGAAGTAATATTTTCTTTTTCAAGAAAACTTTTTATAGCATTTCACTAATTTGAATTAAACTTTTTGAAAAACTTGTTTGAAGAAATATTATTTTGGAACATGGTTTAGAGCTCGAACACACAAAACCAGTGAGATTTTGAGCCTACTTGATTGGTTGCATCTTATCAACCAATTTTTTATTTTTTTGGTGTGTGTTGTTCTCTCTAAAATTGTGATCTTTGTCTTGCTTGATTCTATATTCCATTGTTTAATGTATGCATGCACTTATGTGATTGAGGCCTTGTTTTACTAAGCTTACATACCCATATGGCCTTAACCTTTCATTATCCTTTGCAAACCAATTTGAGCCAATTTTACCCCTTTGTTCTTTACTTTAGCTTATCACTAACTCTAAGCGAAAAAAATAATGTCCTTAATTTGAATCCTTGGTTAGCTTAGACTAGTGAGAGTGTTCATGATTTAAGTGTGGAGAATTTGGGTTTGGAAATGTTTGGTTTAATAATTGGGTGTTATATATCTTTATGAAAATGTGAAAGAAATGTTTAGGACATATTCATGCATTTCAATAATTTAATCATATGCATTGAGAAAAAAAAAGAGAAAAGAAAAAAATAGGCATATAAAAAAAAGAAAAGAAAAGAAAAATAAAAAAAAGAAAAAAGAGCAAATAATAAAAGGGGACAAAATGCCCCAAAGTAAATGGTGAAAGCAATGCATATGTACTGTACTCGAAATTAGGATGCATGAATATGTGAAAAACATGGTTAATGGATAGTTAGATGTGGTATTATGATTATATGGATTGTCCAAAGTTAGGTGGAAAGTTTATGTTAATTAAGGATTCGGATTTTAGTCCACTTGGCCAAATACAATCCTACCTTGACCCTAACCCCATTACAACCCTTAAAAGACCTCTTGATTTGTGTATTGGTGTATTAATTTTTTGTTGATTGGTAGAAGAAGAGCAAGCCTTAGAAAGCAAGGTTAGTAGAGAATTGAGAGAATCGAACCTCAAACACTTGAGTGATTAGAGTGTATACACTTCCGGTGAGGGTTCGATGCTCGATTCCTTGTTCCCGGCTTTCATGAGCTATTTTCTTCTTGCAAGTCTATTTGTACTTCTTTTTTATGAATAGAATTAGTGAAATCCAGTTTATATTTGTTCTTGAAAGATTTATTTACTTTTTCACCAAGTAGGTAGAATCATTTTTGTATGTAGTTGCATTCATATAGATAGGTTGCATTTCATACATTTTACCATTCCTCTTCACTCTCTTATAGCTTCTCTTGAGCTTAGCATGAGGACATGCTAATGTTTAAGTGTGGGAAGGTTGATAAACTGCTATTTTACGATTTATCTTGTGCTCAATTGAGTAGATTTTATCAATCTTTTATACACTTGTTCATACAAAATGCATGGCTTTACATTTTCCTTCCTGATTTTGTGCTATGATTGAAAATATGCTTCTTTGACCTTATATTTGCTAATATTAATCCTCTCTTATTACCATTAGATGCCGTGATATGTGCGTTAAGTGATTTCAGGGATTACAAGGCAGGAATGACTTAGAGGATGGAAAGGAAACATGCAAAAGTGGAAGGAATACAAGAAACTGAAGAAACTGCTAAAGCTGTCCAACCTGACCTCCTGGTACTAAATTGACCATAACCTGGGCCACAGAGGTCCAAATGATGCAAATTTAGTTGTGTTGGAAAGCTAACGTTTGGGGCTTCATAACGATATATAATTTGCCATAGCTGCTTCGAAGATAGGTGACACAAACGCGTGACCTGAAAAAAATACAATACACGCTAATGCGTGGACGACGCTTCCGCGTGATTTTGCAGCGACCTGTACGAACCAGAAATTACTGGGGGTGATTTCTGGACTGTTTTTGACCCAATTTTTGGCCCAGAAAACACAGATTAGAGGCTATAAAGTGGGGGAATCCATTCATTCATAATTCATACATAACATACATTCATTCACAATTTGAGGATTAGATGTAGTTTTTAGAGAGAGAGGTTCTCTCCTCTCTCTTAGGATTAGGATTTAGGATTTCTATTATGTTTAGGTTACTTCTTTTCAAATTACAGGTTCAATGTTTCTTTTATTTATTTTCCCAATTTAACTTATGAACTTTTCTATGTTAGATTTGATTTCTTTTATTAATGCAATTTGAGGTATTTCAGATATATGATTTTTATTTAGCTTTCTATATTCTTGGTTCTGGTTGATTAATTGGTGACTCTTGAGTTGTCAAACTCATCGTGATTGATAATTGTTATCTTTGTTGATTGATTTAGATTCCTATAACTCTAGTCTTTCCTTAGGAGTTGACTAGGACTTTAGGTGTTAAATTGATTTGTCCACTTGACTTACCTTCATAGTTAGAGGTTGACTGAGTGGGAGCAAAAATATAATTCTCATCACCATTGATAAAGATAACTAGGATAGGATTTCCAGTTTTCATACCTTGCCAAGAGTTTTCTTAGCTATTGATTTATTAATTCCTGCAATTTATTTCTCTTGTTCAAACCTTTCAAAAACCCAAAAATACTGTTTTTCATAACCAATAATAAAATACACCTCCCTGCAATTCCTTGAGAAGACTACCCGATGTTTAAATACTTAGGTTATAAATTTTATTGGGTTTTGTTACTTGTAACAATCAAACTTTGGTACGGAAGGGATTCTTGTACGTTTAGAAGCTATCCTTGTGGGTATGCATTGTAGAATGGTCTTTGTCCATGATATCTAGGATGATGTTGTTGCCTAAAGGGTTGATCGGATCCTTGTGGCTCCATCCATCTTTGATTGCTTAGACCTTGATGCATAGTCCTGTTATAGCTTCCATTTCTTGCAACAAAATTAGAACCAAACTCAAAGCGAGAGGGGTGAGAATTCATAATAGATATCAGAAATAAGAGGGAAGAGAGTAAACAAATAAACAAGTAAGAGAAAAATATTTTTTTTTGAAAAATATTTACAATAACCAATAATAAGGCACACGTTTGCAATTCCCCGGCAACGGCGCCATTTTGAAGAACTGAAGATTGATGGTTTAGAAGTTATAGTAAACTCTCGTTGTAAGTATAGTTACTAAACCAAGCAATCAACCTTTCTTACAAACGTTTTGGTTGTCACAAGTAACAAACTCTTTTAAAATTGATAACCGAGTATTCAAACCTCGGGTCGTCTTCTCAAGGAATTGCAGGGAGGTATGTTCTTATTATTGGCTATGAAGATTTATAAATTGGGGTTTTGAAGATGAGGAACAAGTAATTTAAATGGCAGATAAAATAAATAATTAACTATAAAATAAACTCTTGGCAAGATATGAAAATTCGGAAGTCCTATCCTAGTTACTCCTATAAGAATGGAAGTTAATCCCACTTAGTTAATCTTTGCGTAAGCAAGGAAAAGTCAAGTGAACCAATTGGTTAGATTTCCCAAGTCCTAGCCAAATCCTAAGGAAAGACTAGAGTTAGTGAAATTCCAATTAATTAGCCGACATAACAATCAATCATAAATAGTTGGTAACTCAAGAGCTTCCAGTTAATCAATTAAAGCCAATAATATAAAAAGCTAAATAAGAATCATAAATATCTGAAATACCTCAAATAACATACATTCAAAGCAATAAAATATAACATGGACAATATTCATAAGCCAATTGGGCAACATAAATCAAACATAAATAAAAGCATTAGAGTATCTCAAAGTAGAAGAGAAATATAAAGTAAAAGAAATATTGAACCTGATAAAGAGTCGAATTAAATTCTAATTTCTAAAAATCCTAATCCTAAATCCTAGGAGAGAGGAGAGAGCCTCTCTCTCTAAAAACTACATCTAAAACTAAAATTGTGAATTATGAAAAGCATTTTTATGAATGGATGCATTCTCCCACTTTATAGCCTCTAATCTGTGTTCTCCAGGCCGAAAACTGGGTCAGAAACAGCCCAGAAATCGCTGATTGTGAAATCTGGTCCATACAGGTCGCGGCAAAGTGACGCGGAGGCGTCATCCACGCGTCCGCGCGGAATGAGATTCGCAGATGCGACGTGTCTGGGTGGAGCGCGCGTTTGCATTGCCTATCTGTACGGCCACTATGGCGAATTATATATCAAATCGAAATTCCAGATGTTAGCTTTCCAACACAAGTGAAACCGCATCATTTGGACCTATGTAGCTCAAGCTATGATCATTTTAGTGCGAGAGGGTCAGGCTAACAGCTTTTTAGTTCCTTCAACTTCTTGTATTCCTTCCACTTTCGCATGCTTCATTTCCATCCTCTAAGCCATTCCTGCCCTGTAATTCCTAAAATCACTTAACACACATATCAAGGTATCTAATGGTAATAAGAGAGGATTAAAATAAAAGGAAATAAAAGCCAAAGAAGCATGTTTTCAATCATAGCACAGAATCAGGAAGGAAAATATAAAACATGCAAATCATATGAATAAGTGGGTAAAGAGTTGATAAAAACCACTCAATTAAGCACAAGATAAACCATAAAATAGTGATTTATCAACCTCCCCACACTTAAACATTAGCATGTCCTCATGCTAAGCTCAAGAGAACTAAAAGAGTGAAGGAGAATGGTAAGAATGTATGAAATGCAACCTATAAATGCAACTATATGCTAAGATGTTTCTACCTACTTGGTTAAAAATAAGTTTTCCAAGACAAACATAAATAAGATTTCACTAATTCAAATCATATAAAATAAAGACAAGTAGACTTGTAAGAAGATAGCTCATGAAAGCAGGGAACATAGAATTAAGCACTGAACCCTCACAGGAAGTGTATAAGCACTCTAATCTCTCAAGTGTATAGGGTAATTCACTCTACTCTTCTCTAATCGTGCTTTCTAACCTTTGTTCTTCATCTAACCAATCAACAAATATTTAGTATACCAATGCAAACATCATGAGGTCTTTTCAGGGTTGTAATGGAGCTGAGGTAAAGATGTATCAAACTTATTTTTGAATTTTGTCCCATGTGCATTGCTTTATTTTGCATTTGGGGAATTCTTTTGTATCTCCTTTATTTAAATACTGAAATTTTTTTTATATGCACATGGTAATTTAATTACTTTGATTTCACATGAGCATACTTCCCAAAAATTTTTATTTTGAAATATCTTTATTCTTTTCAACTTTCCACCTTGTTTCTATCATCCATGTTCCCATAAAGTTTCCACACACTTAAATAATTACACAATTTCTATCTTAAGCTAACCAAGGATTCAACTTGGGATTTTTATTTTGTTTTTCTGCTTAAGGCTAGTAATGTGGTTTATAGAACAAGAGGGGATTAAAAGCTCAAGGGGCTAACAAAGATGATGTAAAAGGTGGGCTTATTTGGGATAAGTGAGCTAAAATCAAATAATAGCCTCAATCATATGCAAACATGTAAATATACTAAATATTGGACATATAGAATGGAAAAAAATAAAGATTGCAATCATAGAGAAGAAAAACACACGGGAATAAAATTTTATGGTTAAATAATGTAACCATACAAGTGAGCTCAAAACCTCACCAGTTGTGTGTTCTTTGGCTCAAAAATCATGTTCCAAATACAACTTCAAACAAATTTAACACGAAAAATTTTGATTTTAAATTAGTGAAATTTTTTTTCAAAAATAGGGTCTTAAAAAGAAATTTATTATTTCTCAACCAAGTAAAATATGCATAAAATCAAACAAATATGCAATTAAACATGCAAATGCAACAATGAACTAACAAATAAAATAAAACATTGGTGTTGAGAAAAGAATAGCTAACCTGTGGAGATCGGTATCGACCTCCCCACACTTAAAGATTGCACCGTCCTTGGTGCATACAACGATGTGTAGGTGGGCAGGGGTTATGGTTCCTCAGACGGTGCTCAATGTAGAGTCTTTCTCTTTACTCTTCCTGGTGGCCAGCCTGAAAAAGGGAGAAAAAAAGGGGACATGAAGTCAAAGGGATAGAGCAAAGGAGAGGGCAGTACTAGTAAGAATCATGCCAAAATAAAGAAGAATGTCGTTAACACATGGTCGCGATTCCATGAAATTAGGACATCAATGGAAGCATAGCATGATAAATTGAGGCAATTAAATGCAAGATGTTTATTGACATGCTGGCAAAGGCATGAGTAGCGTAAATCAAGCATTAAAAGCCATAATGTATTATTAGTCGTGAGAAACTAACAATAACGTTTGTATTGACAATTATATTTAATTAATAAAATATTAAAAAGGGTTTTGTGAAAAAAAGGCATTAGAGTAGAATGATAGAATAATTAAGAATGCACAATGCCATACGAGCTTTTTCACAAATACAAAGCATGCATATTAAATAAGGTATGGAAGGTATTGAACATGCAAGCACCCTAAAAAATGATATATAATTGTCAAACAATTTCTTTAACAATCCACAAGCAAAATAATGATCCAAATTAATTTTTCAATACCAATGAAGATAATGCAATGAATGAAAGTATGCAAATAAATTGAATGAAATAGAATAGAAGTGAAGAGAGATGAGATGTGAAAGAGATGAAGAAGAAGAAAGTAAGAAAAGGAGGAAGAAAGAAGAAAAGATTGAAGAGATTAGGATTAGAGAAGAAAAAAAAATAAGATAATTGGCGCTGATCTGGATAAGATGTGTGGCGCAGGTGACGCGGACGCATAGTGCACGCGATCGCGTGGGGTGTGATGAATCAAGTGACGCGGACGCGTGGGGCACGCAGACGCGTGACTCGATTTGTGCTAGTGGCGCGAGAGTAGCCTCGCGCACGCACAACTCTCTGTTTGATATGCATATTGCCAAAATATAGGGTGACGCGGTTGCGTGGTTCACGCGATCGCGTGGATGACCATATTTCGAAAGTGGCACGGACGCGTGGGGCACGCGTACGCGTGGGGCACGCGTATGCGTGGCAGGGCATGTGCTTCTAGCACGAGTCCAGCCCAATTCTAGCTCAACTTTCGACCATACACCTCTTTTTACGTCGATTTCAGGACACGCGTTCGCGTGGGTGACGCGGACGTGTGGGAGGTATTTTTCCCACATGACACTGACGCGTCAGCGACGCGGTCGCGTGGATCAATTTGTGCCAAAGGCACGCCTCCAGGCACGCTCTCGCGTGACTCTCTGTTCACTTTTATTTCCTTCCCAACGCACATATGATGCGGACGCGTCAGCGACGCTTACGCATCATGTGCGTTTTTTTTAATGCAAAATGCAGAATGCAGCATGCAGATACTGATATGAATGTTATGCAAAATTCCAGGTTCAATCACAATTCAAAAACAGACTAAACTGAAAAAGGAACGGTCATACCATGGTGGGTTGTCTCCCACCTAGCACTTTTAGTTATTGTCCTTAAGTTGGACATTTTGGTGAGCTCTTTGTTATGGTGGCTTGTGCTTGAACTGATCCAGGAATTTCCACCAGTGTTTGGAATGCCAGCATCCTCTGGGGTCCCAAACAAAGTACGTAAAGCCTTTGTGTGAGTTCAAACAGGCTTGCAGGCTCCCAGAGTGTTGAATGTCAGAATAGACTCTAGGATCCCAAACTTTTCTTCTACACCCGTCTTTGTCTTGATCTACATCTTTCTAGTCGGGTGATGAGTAATCCGAATTCTCACTGCAGTGACCAAACAGCTTCCGAGATCCTTTAAATTAAGCTTGACACCAATTCTTGCACCTCAAATTGAAGTGCGAAACCTCATTGAATCTTGCATACCAGCGCTGAGTGCGAGTCATTTCCCTTTTTCTCTTAAAGCTGCAAAAAGCTCTAAGCTGGCCATATGTTTCAAGCAAACCATATTCAAGTGGGAAATTGAAGATGAAATTCAAGGATTTTACCCACTTGAGGTTTGTGTTGGGTGGTAGTGGCCTTGGGGTCAGTATTTTCAGTGGTTCTGCAAGCTCTACTCCCTTGTGGTCTTCTGTAAATTCCTCTACTTCTTTGTAAATTTCTTCAACTTCACCCATGTCTTGATCAAAGTCATTGATATCTTCCTCATCGCTTGAGTCGTAAATAGGAACTTGAGAAAATTCGACCTCTGCATCATCTTCGTATTCACTTGGGGAAGATTCTTCAGTCTCAAAGAATTCACTTGCGGATGCAAGTTCGTTACTAAGAGAACTCGACTCGTGATCATCATCATCAAGGAAACTTGCTTCTTGAGTTATTTCGTCCAGTTCTTCATAAGATATCTGCATTGGAGGCTGCCCAACATCCTCTTTAGCATCAATTGTAACATCCTTGACGGAATTTTCCACAACTCTGGATTCAGGTGGTGGTTTGGCATCTCCTAAATCTTCAACCAACTCTTCTTCTTCTACCATGACAGCTTCCTCTATTTGTTCCAGTTCGAAGTTATGCTCTATGCTGTCCACTGGAGCTTCTAGCGTCTTCTTTGTGTTGCGTTCTTCATTGGATTCTCCACATAAAGCCATGGGAGTCTGTTGAGGGGCTGAACGTCTGGAAGACAATTGATTTATTGCTTGCTCTAGTTGATGATGGGTTGCATTAAATTATTTTACTGATTCTTCGAGGCAAACCTGTGATTCTGGGCTTGATGGATATGGACATGGTGTATAGGAGAGTGGTGGTTCTTGGGAGTAATTGGATTGGCGTTGGGGTGGATAAGGATCATGTGGTAGTGAATGGTGAAAAGAAGCTTTTGAGTGTGGTGGTTCGAAGTTATGTCGAGAGGATGGTCTCTGAGCACAGGGTGGGGCTTATTGATAGCTACAAGGTAGTCCACCGAATCTATCAGTTGGGTATGCATTGTAGAATGGTCTTTGTCCATGATATCTAGGATGATGTTGTTGCCTGAAGGGTTGATCGGATCCTTGTGGCTCCATCCATCTTTGATTGCTTAGACCTTGATGCATAGTCCTGTTATAGCTTCCATTCCTTGCAACAAAATTAGAACCAAACTCAAAGCGAGAGGGGTGATAATTCATAATAGATATCAGAAATAAGAGGGAAGAAAGAAAACAAATAAACAAGTAAGAGAAAAATATTTTTTTTTGAAAAATATTTACAATAACCAATAATAAGGCACACGTTTGCAATTCCCCGGCAACGGCGCCATTTTGAAGAACTGAAGATTGATGGTTTAGAAGTTATAGTAAACTCTCGTTGTAAGTATATTTACTAAACCAAGCAATCAACCTTTCTTACAAACGTTTTGGTTGTCACAAGTAACAAACCCTTTTAAAATTGATAACCGAGTATTCAAACCTCGGGTCGTCTTCTCAAGGAATTGCAGGGAGGTATGTTCTTATTATTGGTTATGAAGATTTGTAAATTGGGGTTTTGAAGATGAGGAACAAGTAATTTAAATGGCAGATAAAATAAATAATTAACTATAAAATAAACTCTTGGCAAGATATGAAAAATCGGAAGTCCTATCATAGTTACTCCTATAAGAATGGAAGTTAATCCTACTTAGTTAACCTTTGCGTAAGCAAGGGAAAGTCAAGTAAACCAATTGGTTAGATTTCCCAAGTCCTAGCCAAATCCTAAGGAAAGCTAGAGTTAGTGGAATTCCAGTTAATTAGCCGACATAACAATCAATCATGAATAGTTGGTAACTCAAGAGCTTCCAGTTAATCAATTAAAGCCAATAATATAAAAAGCTAAATAAGAATTATAAATATCCGGAATACCTCAAATAACATACATTCAAAGCAATAAAATCTAACATGGACAATATTCATAAGCCAATTGGGCAACATAAATCAAACATAAATAAAAGCATTAGAGTATCTCAAAGTAGAAGAGAAATATAAAGTAAAAGAAATATTGAACCTGATGAAGAGTCGAATTAAATCCTAATCTTTAAAAATCCTAATCCTAAATCCTAAGAGAGAGGAGAGAGCCTCTCTCTCTAAAAACTACATCTAAAACTAAAATTGTGAATTATGAAAAGCATTTTTATGAATGGATGCATTCCCCCACTTTATAGCCTCTAATTTGTATTCTCCAGGCTGAAAACTGGGTCAGAAACAGCCCAGAAATCGCTGATTGTGAAATCTGGTCCGTACAGGTCGCGGCAAAGTGACGTGGAGGCGTCATCCACGTGTCCGCGCGGAATGAGATTCGCAGATGCGACGCGTCCGCGTGGAGCGTGCGTTTGTGTTGCCTATCTGTACAGCCACTATGGTGAATTATATATCAAATTGAAGCCTCGGACGTTAGCTTTCCAACGCAAGTGGAACCGCATCATTTGGACCTCTGTAGCTCAAGCTATGATCGTTTTAGTGCGAGAGGGTTAGGCTGACAACTTTTCAGTTCCTTCAACTTCTTGTATTCCTTCCACTTTCGCATGCTTCATTTCCATCCTCTAAGCCATTCCTGCCCTGTAATTCCTGAAATCACTTAACACACATATCAAGGCATCTAATGGTAATAAGAGAGGATTAAAATTAAAGGAAATAAAAGCCAAAGAAGCATGTTTTCAATCATAGCACAGAATCAGGAAGGAAAATATAAAACATGCAAATCATATGAATAAGTGGGTAAAGAGTTGATAAAATCCACTCAATTAAGCACAAGATAAACCATAAAATAGTGGTTTATCATCCCTCCCCTATTAATTCGACCATATTTGTATGATTCCAAAATTAAAAAATCCTAAATATGCCAAAGACTTTAGGCCCATCTCTTTATGTAATGTTTTTAAATTAGTTATCAAAACTATTGCAAAGAAACTCAAACAAATCCTTCTGAATATTGTTGGAGAGTTCCAAAGTGCCTTTGTGCAGGACAGGTTAATCACTGATAATGGATTGGTGGCGTTTGAAATTTTTCATTACATGAAAAAGAAGGTAACAGGCCAAAAGGGGTACATTGGACTCAAATTAGATATGGTCAAGGCATATGATAAAATAGAATGGTACTTCTTGAAAGAGGTTATGATATTAATGGGTTTCTCACAAAGATGGGTGAATTTAATCTAAAGATGTGTCTCGACAGTGACTTTCTCAATTCTGGTCAATGGAATCCCAAGCACACCGATTCTACCAACACGGGGTTTGAGGCAGGGAGATTCATTATCTTCCTACCTATTTGTTTTTGTGTGCGGAAGTACTCTCAAGACTCCTAATCAAGGCCCAAAACAGCGAGATTATCAGAGGTATTAGAGTTACCTGACAAGCTCCCCAGATAAACCACCTATTTTTTGCGGATGATAGTATCTTGTTCTCCAGAGCATTAGACCAAGACATACAGGGTATTAAGGAAGTTCTCATCCAATACCAGATAGCTTGAGGCCAAAGAATCAATTTGGATAAGTCAAAAATTTTCTTCAGCCGAAATGTGCTTACTATCAGACAAAATCTTATCCAAGACTGGTTAGGGATAAAGGTGGTGCAACAACATCCGAAGTACTTGGGCTTGCCCACTTTCATGGGAAGATTCAAAAATGAAATTTTTTATTTTATCCAGGAGAGAGTTTGAAAAAAGCTCAAGGGATGGAAGGAAAAATAACTCTCAAGAGTGGGAAGGAGACACTGATAAAAGCGATTGCACAATCAATTCCTACTTATATCATGGGATGTTTTTAAATACCCAAAGGACTTTTCCAACACCTAGATGCCATGATAAGAAGATTTTACTGGGGGAGTAGGAATGGCGAAAGGAAGATACATTAGATCAATTGGGATAAACTTTGTTCTAGCAAACCAGAACGTGAACTAGGATTTCAAAAATTTGAGGCCTTTCATTCAGCGCTTTTAGCAAAACAAGGGTGGAGATTAATGACAAGACTTGAGTCCTTAGAAGAGTCCTAAAAACAAGGCATTATCCTAGAACCAGTTGTCTAGAAGCATCAATAGACTATGCACCAAGCTATACATAGAGAAGTATTTTGAATGCAAAGAAAATTCTTGAATTAGGGGACTATGGAAGATAGAAAATGGAAGGTCTGTAAAGATTTGGGGGTACCATGATTACCAGAATAGAACAATCACGAAATATGGAGTTTAATTAATAGTTTAGATGAGAATGCAACTGTTAGAGAGTTAACGAATGATGAAGGAAATAGATGGGCTATTATGAAAATCAGGAACATGTTCATGGAGTTCGAAACCCAACAAATCATAAGAATTCCACTACTAGTAACAGCACAACAAGATTAATATTATTGGAAATTCTCAAGGAATGGGGAGTATCGAGTCAAGGATGTGTATCACAAGATCATAAAGCAAGAACAACTCCGAAACAGAAGTGGGCTATCACCAAACCTAGAAGATCCTCGATGGAAACAACTTTGGAAAGCAAAAGCCCACCCCAGTGCAATTCACTGTGCTTAGAGAATCCTTAATAAATCACTGCCAACAAAATTGAACTTGCAAAAGAGAGATGTCAATTGTATTGCCCTCTGCCCCACTGTTGGAAGAACGAAGAATCTGAAACTCACTTCTTCGAAAATTGCAATTTTGCTCGAAAATTTTGGTTTCATTCTCCTTTGGCAATTCAAACGACTGCAAGTCCATCTATGGAAGCACCAGAGTGGATTGAATTTTTGCTGAAATCTCTTAATCCCCAATATCAAAGTTTGCTGTGCAATTGCCTTCTATCTCTTTGGACAAGTCGTAACCATCTCATTTTTTAGAATAAAGAAAAATCTTCTATGGAAGCAGCTGATCGAGCAAAAAGAAAGCATGAAAAGTTTCTTTTTGCGTTGAGAATCACCGATGCTGAACTCTAATCACCACCTCCTAGCTCTAACAGTTCCAAAAGATGGGTTTGCCTACATACCAATTCCATTAAAATAAATGTGGATGCATCTACTTTAGATAATGGATTGGTTGGCATAGGAATAATGGCAAGAGATAATTTTGGTGCCATTGTAATGGCTAGCACGTGGAAAGGGGACCTATCCCTTAATTCCCAATAAGCTGAGGCATTGACTTGTTTAATGGGTTTAAAAAAAGTTCAACAATGTTGCTTCTTTGATCTTATTGTAGAGAATGATAATATAGAAGTCATCCAAAGTCTCAGATCTAACAAGAGCTAAAATAATTATTTTGGATTGTTCATTGTTGATTATTTTAATTTAGCAACTAGTTTAAGATCAATAGAGTTTTCTCATGTAAAAAGAAGTGGAAATAAGGTAGCTCATAAATCGGCTAAAATGGGTCTTACCAATTCAAATGAAGTGTGAATGGAAGATGCTCCAATCAATATTTATAATCTTACTTTTTGGACACTATTAGTCCTGTTCATGAATGAAAATTACCTATTTACACGATCAAAAAAAGAAATTATGTAGAGAGACATTCACCTTGTATTTTTACACAAACAACTAATTTTATATTGAATAATAATGTTTGAAAAAACATAATTCAAAATCATCTTATTTAATTTAATGTTTATATATTTATTTTAAAGATAATTAATGAATATAGAATAAAAAATTGTATAAATTAATTTAGACTGATTTTTATCGTCTCCCAAGTATTTTCATTTCATATTATCTCCTTAATAAATAATTGATTTTCAAATTTAACGACCATATAAAAAATCAGTATCAAATTAAACGTACAATTTTCAATAGAAAAGTACTAGAAGATCAATAAATTTTGTGATTTATAACCATTAATTAGTCATTGTTAATATTTTTAAT
Source organism: Arachis duranensis (assembly GCF_000817695.3). Taxonomy (NCBI): domain Eukaryota; kingdom Viridiplantae; phylum Streptophyta; class Magnoliopsida; order Fabales; family Fabaceae; genus Arachis; species Arachis duranensis. The sequence goes on along the minus strand of NC_029781.3, from coordinate 76,545,461 downwards.
GGTATGAGATTTCATCCAATAATATAAAATTACTTATTTTTTTATTAGTTAAATGCTGGTCAGATTTTAATAAAAGTATCTCTTTTCGATACACCAAAAAATTCCTATGCTCTATACAAGAAAATGTTAAGTGTAATTGTCTACACAACTTACTCCTCCAAGAGGCAAATCTAAAGACAAGAAACATAAGTCAGCAGCCGCAAACTCCATTAAATTGTACACTTTTTAATAATAATAATAATAATAATAATAATAATAATAATAATAATAAAATATTGCAAGACTAACTAATGATAACAATAGAAGAAAAAAAAGAAAGAAAAGAAAACTTTTCTCAACATAATGGGGTCAAAATTAGATCTTTCAACTTTAGATTATTCAAAAAGATTTGATAGCTTCTCTATATCAAATCTTAGATCCAACGCTTTACGTTGATGAGATTTATTATTGGCTTCGTTCTTATTATTGTGATTGATCACTCCAATTATATATGAATGTAAGAGAGCATAATTGGGATGTGCTTCAGTTTTGTCATTACTAGAAAAAATTGATGATGTTATTGACGATGCATTATTCATGTTCATAATATTTTTGAAGCTCCATGATGTGCTGCTTGCACTAACAGTGCCTGTTTCTTGCCCCTGCTTCTCTTGTTCTTTCTTATCCTGAATGTCTCAATTTATTATCATTATAACATGATTAATTTCTCTCTCTCTCTCTCTATATATATATATATATATTCGTTAAACGTAAGTAACAAGGTGGATTTGTGAATTATATATGTTGGTTCACCTCTTTGGTGGACGATTCTGAATCTCTCTTGAAATGTTCAGCTGTTTGATTGTTCTTTTCCAATTGACTAACATGATTTGTATTGGGTTGAGACACTTGCCCTCTTTTCGGAACCCTGTGTCTATCCATAATAATTGGTACGCAATAAAAAATTAGTAAAACAACAGTCCAAAATTAATTTATTTTATATCTTTTAATTATCATTAATTTTATTTTGCATTCAATAATTAGTTCTATAATAATTGACAAATATTAAATGCAGTAAATATATAATTATCGATGTTACATGTATAATAGATTACCTACGTCTCTTTTGATGAATTCGTTCATCCTCATCATTATTATTATTATTGTAGATTGCTGGTAAGTCTGAAGGGTCGCACGGTAACGGACTTGAATTGAAAAACTATACAATAATCAGTTAAAATTAAAGTTGAGTAAAAGGAAACGTAACCAACTTGCATAACTAACTAATTAGTTGCAACAAACTTAATATATCAAAATGGCTCACTTCACTTCGAAGAGCAGAGGCAGCGGTGCCACGGTGTGAAGGGTCAAGATCAAGAAGCGTGGCCAAGAGATGAAGGAAAGACGAAGGAAGGTTCGGGAAGTTTCCGTTATAGTTAGGTCTGTAACGTTGTGACGGACGATGGCTGCTTGTTAGCTTCAGTTTTCTATAGTAATTATCTGAAGGAGAACCACAAAGTTTGAAGATCATGTGAAGCTGTTCAACCTACAAACATCAAATCAAAGTACTTATTAATTAGAATCCAAGTCAAAATTGACATGTTTTTTGTTTCTTCCCAAATTTCAATTAAGACTTCTCATTTTAGGAAAAACTACAATATATATATCCAAAATCAGATAGAAGATAAATTTCATTAGTCATATCCACCAGTTTGTCAAAGTGATCTGTGTAACCATGAAGGGGACTTCACACGTGCCACATTATTTCCCTAGTTGGTACTACTGTACATGTTTATTGGGAGCTAAACAAGAAGAAGGAGGTTACTTAGCAAACAAGGAAACTGATTTTTGTTATTTCAGATAAGAGAATTGTTAGAACAGTTAGTTGTTACTTCCTATTGTGAGATGGTTAGAACCACACTAGTATATATACTGATAATAAAACAATAACAATACTCTTTAATTTCATTCATTGATCATAATTCTGTTTCCTCTGCTTCAACACTTTCTGCATAATCTCCTATATCTCTGAACTCTATTAAGGGCACAATGTTGATGCACCTGATGACCTTGAGATAATTGATGTAAATGATCACATTCTTAGCATGTGTCATGACCGAATGGAATTTATCTTTCATGTGTACTTTTGAGATTTTAAATTTTTGGTGGATAATTTTGTGTTTTTTTTTTCCATAGTATTTTAATCCAGCACGAAAAAAATTAATCCATATAAGATATTTAGTGTGCATTATTTTTATCCATTCTTTATTTTATTTTTACCTCTGTTCTTCCGGGCATTATCGGTCTTCCAACGAACATTTCAGCCAATAGGCATCCAGCACTCCAGAGATCAACTCCAAATCCATAATTAGTTGAACCTAAGAGAAGTTCAGGAGCTCTATACCAAAGTGTCACCACTTTATTTGTAAGAGGGCCATTGGATTTGATGTCAAAAGAATGTGCAAGACCAAAATCTGCAATTTTCAGCACCCCTCTTGTGTCTACTAACAAGTTTGAAGATTTAATATCTCGGTGGATAACACCCTTTTCGTGACAGTATTGGAGCCCACAAAGCAGTTCTTGCATGTAACACTTTATCTTTTGCAACAAAATCATAAAGCACTCTATTATTACAAAGTTATATATTGATATATGAAAGTTCAACTAATGGCATCTTCTAATTAAAACCAAACCTGTGGTTCAGTTAGTCTCACCGCCGATCGGGCTATAATTCGTGCAAGGTCAGCATGCATGAACTCAAAAACCAAATATATACTGTATTGCATTCTTGATGTTGCTACTCCTTCAAGCTTGATCACATTCGGATGATCTAATGTCTGAAGTATCATAATCTCTCTCGCCATAAACTTTATACTCTCAGGATCCGACGTGTCAAACCTCACTTTCTTCAAAGCAACAATCTTCCCACTTCGCTTATCTCTTGCTTTGTACACATTGCTATATGTTCCACATCCTACCTGCATGCATATATTATAAGTTTTTTATTAGAAAAAGTTCACTAACCAATTTTTAGTTAGGGAACATTAACCTTTTAGAATTTAGAACTAAATATTTATAATTGGGTGCTTACTTAGATTACATAGTGAGAATGTATAGAGATATAGACAGAGAGGGTGGATAAGTGCTATGTACCCATAAGTGCCAACCTTATCAGTTAGCATCTAAAATTTAAAATAAATAACTTAATTTTAAACAAAATGCTATTTGTACATCAAAATCAGCTACTAAAATCAGCACAATATTTGTGTATAAATACATATGTGGTTTAATTTATTTTTAATGTGTATTTGTATTCCAATATATATTTTATACTGGTGCTTAACTTTAGCGGCTAATTTTGGTGTGTCTCAATTTTAAAATAGTATGCTAATATTGACCAAAAAGAGTTGGTCTAGATACAACCTAAGACATGCCTCCTTAGTATTGTTACCTTTCCCAGTTTTATATAGGAATCAGCACTCTTTGGAACAAGAGTATCAAGAACATATCTTGGGATATTATCAACCAACCACTTTGGCCATCCATCAACAAATTCATATCCTGCAATATTCTTCTCTTCATCATCCTCTTCTCTCTCAATCTTCTTCTCTTCTTTGGTAGCAGTCAAACTTTCTTTTCCACCTCGCAAAACCTGCTGTTCAACTGCTCCGGATAAATTATTCTTAATATTATTATTATTATTCTCCTTCACACTCTGTCTCCTACTCTCCCTTTTCATATCCACATACTTAGAAGGATGATGTTTCCTTGAACCTTTCTTGGTGACCGTGACGCAAACAGGTCAAGTCTTCTTATTTTGGGTCAATATAAAGATAAGGTTTAAAAATCTTCTTCTCTTCATATCCACATCCATTTCTTTCTCTACTTTTGTTTTAGGGTCAATATAAAGATAAGGTTTCTTATTTTGGACAGAAATTCACCAGCAACCGACTTTACGTGAAATTATTTTTGGATAGATGACATGTGTTATTATTTGGTTTAAAAAAAATTGGTTATTTTATACAAATAATTTAATTAAAAAACCAATTGATATAGCTATAATGTTAAATTTTTACCGTATTTTATTCTAAAAACAAGTTGACTAATTTAAATTGAGAAATTGTAGTTAATTATTTATTATATAATTTTTTAACTAAAATTATAATTAAAAATCATTAAAAAATTATCTAATATATTAGACCAGTTTAATGTTAATTAGATTTTTTTCTATTATAAAATATAAAAAAAATTAATTCTAAAAAAAATCATGTTATTTTTATGATTTAATTTTTTTATTGTGTTTTCATAAAGTTTGCACAAATTCACCTATCACATTGACCAAACTTGTTTATTTAGGTAAAATTTGTTTATGCATTAAGCAAACTTGTTTACATTTTAATACGATTTGAATTGTATTAGTATATTTTTATTTTTTAATCAATTGAATTTTTTTCTATTATAAAATATAAAAAAATAATTCTAAAAAAATCATGTTATTTTTTAGGATTTAATTTTTTTATTGTGTTTTCATAAAGTTTGCACAAAATTCACCTATCACATCGACTAAACTTATTTATTTACGTAAGGTTTGTTTATGCGCTCAGCAAACTTGTTTACATTACGAAAGTTTGTTTATGTTGTCAGCAAACTTGTTTAGTTTTAATACGATTTGAATTGTATTAGTATACTTTTATTTTTTAATCAATTTAATTTTATTTAAATAATTAGAATTTTAAATTATAAAATTTGTATTAATTTGTAATTTAAAATTTAAATAGATATAATTTAAATTAATAATTTGTAAAATTATATGTATTCGTATTATTGTACTCATATGATTAATTATAGGTTAAATTACACAGTTGGTCCCTATACTTTTAGTGAAATTGTAAATTGGTCCCTACACTTTAAAAGTTTGTAATTAGGTCCCTAAAGAGAATTAAAATTTGCAATTTAGTCCCCGTCATTCAAAAATGTTTGATTTAATAGAAGATTTTCAGAATATTCTCTATTTTGAACATGTGAGCTGCACATATTTGACAACAGGGACCAATTTACAATTTTAGTGAAAGTATGGGGACCAACCATATAATTTAACCATTTGAAGTGACCAAAAACTCCCTAGGCTATCTGAACCTACCCCGTCCCCTCCCCCCTCCAACTCTCTCACTCTCACTTTCTCACTTTCTAAAATGACACCCCAACCCCATCGCTCTCTATCTCTCACCTCGGTTCACCGTCGCTATGCCGGATCCACCGCATTTGTGCTCATGAGTCAGGTCTCGCCTCCTTCCTCCATCTCGCCTCTCTCATACGACAACTTTTTCTTCTCTTCCAATCCTGATGACTTGCATCATCTACCTCTTTATCTTACCTAAAAGGACCATAAAAAGAACACAAATGTGCCACGCCAGTTCAAGTGCCACTTGAACACCAAGGCGTGCCACGCCAGTTCAAGTGCCTAGGGAATAGGAGCAAGAAGAGAAGGCCTGGGCGTGCTACTTGGGTTCGAAGGCATGGCATGCCAAGCTAACCATTGTGTAAAGAAGACCCTGGGTGTGCCACTTGGGTTCGAAGGCGTGGCACGCCAGGGATGTCAACACAAGGGGCGTGCCACTTAAGAAGCTGGGCGTTCCCCTTATTCTTATCTTCCACATTTTTTATAGCTTTATTTACATTCTGCTATTTTCTATCCCCATTTACAATTCAGTCATTTACGTTTCTATTCTTTACATTCTTACTATTTACTTTTCTGCACTTTATAGCTTTCTTTTACTTTTGAGCCATTTACAATTCTGTAATTTAATTTACAGCACTCAATATTCTCCACTTTGGTTAGCTTAATGATGAGCGGATAATTTATACGCTTTTTGGCATTGTTTATAGTATGTTTTTAGTATGATCTAGTTAGTTTTTAGTATATTTTTATTAGTTTTTAGTTAAAATTCACTTTTCTGGACTTTACTATGAGTTTGTGTGTTTTTCTGTGATTTCAGGTATTTTCTGGCTGAAATTGAGGGTTCTGAGCAAAAATCTGATTCAGAGACTGAAAAGGACTGCAGATGCTGTTGGATTCTGACCTCCCTGCACTCGAAGTAGATTTTCTGGAGCTACAGAATCCTAATTGGCGCGCTCTCAACGGCGTTGGAAAGTAGACATCCTGGGCTTTCCAGCAATATATGATAGTCCATACTTTACCCAAGATTTGATGGCCCAAACCGGCGTGGCAAATCAGCCTCAGAAATTCTAGCGTTTAACGCTGGAACTGGCATAAAACTTGGAGTTAAACGCCAAAAAAGGTCTCTACAC